>NW_027105065.1:440976-462291 GCF_000696795.3 Halyomorpha halys
AGAAGGAAAGGTTGCCTAGCATAATGAGAGAGCACAGGGTATCAAGCAACTGAGAAAGGTGGAGAAGGAAAGGTTGCCTAGCATAATGAGAGCCACTACCTCTAAATGATGCTTTGCCAAAGGGTAGTAGTTCATTGCTCGATGGAAAAAATGTAGGGAGGTTGTTTTAGTGAGTATAAATTCCCTCACATGGATAGATCCCTATTCAGGTCTATCTAAGATTTCCATTTACTCAAAAAATAAAAAAATATACGATGAGGGTATTTGTCTCTAAAACTGTTACTTTTTATAACTAATGGAAACGACAACTATTCTGCCATCGTTACATTAAAGAAAATACTTTAAACTTCTTAAAAGAAAAATTACTTTTGAAGGACTATCCAATAATAACAGGTTACTTTATTTTTTTTTTTTTGGCCAAGACTCCCATTGGAGTCCTATATTGCCTAACCATGGTTGGGAGTCAAAGTTCTTCATTTTGTGGGACCGCCACTCAATGAAAAAAGTCAACGTCCCAGGCCGAATTCGAGCCGGCACTGCCAATAGACATCAAATTGGAAAGACTGTGTCTTAACCACTGAGCTACGGGCGGCCCCCGGTTATTTTTAACTAGCACAATAACTTTTTATAAGATTTTCAAACTTACAATCATTTTTATGAAGTGCCCAATAATCATATCGAAATAAGGGTAAAAGTCTTGTTTGTACGTGAAAAAGAGAGCGTGAAGGATATCTGCTATTTTGCCAAGAGTATAATTATCATCATTGTCCTCATCTTCCAACTGTTCTTCTACAATCTAAACAGGAAAATAATATTATAAATTTGAGCATATACTGGATACATACACAACATAAAATAAAAGAAATAAGAACCTCATCATAATCTTCATCTTTCCTTTTGTCCAGTCTCTCAACTGCCCTATCAAAGTGTTGTTTCAAAAGGGTATCTAAAATCCTAAGTAACTCCTTCATTGATTCCTCAGACATGCAACCTTTGCCGAGAGTTTCGATACACTAAAATCAAATTAACATATACTTGTACAAACTTCAAACAAAGCAATCAATAATAAATAAATAAATTGGTTTATTACTCAACAAATTGGAGTAATAAAGCAAGCTGGAGAAAATTAACGGACTCAATCACTTTGTTATCTGATTAATAAGTACAACAAACAAAAGTCAATTGCTGTGATTATTTATGTTTTATGAAATCTTAGTATAAAGAAAAAGTACTGATAACAGCTCAATAAAGAGATGAAAGATTTCTTTCCATAATGACTTGTTTCTTATTTGGTACAGGGTCAAGAATATTAATTCTGTGTTAATATCTAAAATTTAAGAAGTTCAAAAAAATCCCTTAATATTTATTAAGAAAAATCCAGCAAATAGATTGTACACAAAGTGCCATAAGTCTAGTGAAAACCAAAATCTTATTTTCTTACCATGGCTAACGAACGCATATGTTCATGTTTTACTTCAGTTTCTGGTTCAGTTTCAATGGCTTTCAGTAATTCTGGACAAATGTATTCCCACATTCCTTGAATAAATGCAGTGCCTAAAAAAAAAAGAAATAAAAATAAAAAGAAAGAATAAATAAATAAAATATTTTAATTTGTAATATCAAAAATTTTGGGATGGAACAGAATATCTCTACATTGCCATGGGACTCTGTGAAGAAAGAACTTCCCATTCCGAAAAACAAAATTAACCTTATGAGGAATTTCAATAATCAACCACCTTACTCTTCTACTTAAGCTCATTGAAAAATAAAATTTCAAAATCGAAAAATAAATCAAATTAACATAAATTTATAGAGTAATAAAATTTAAAGTATTAGGGACTGATGCTTGCTTACAAGACTATGGTATGGTAACCTGAAATGTGATGCATCACTTAAAGGTAATGTTTTCAATAATCACAAATAAAACCAATACAGACAAAATAAGTTAGTATCATGTATCTAGAAGGTTTTTTATAATTTAACTATATGTATGAAGTCTATTAAATATACGGTGATCTAGATATCTCCCATTTCGCACAAATTCAGCTATATGAAATGGATGGGACATATACTAAGAATGAATGATATGAAAACTTTATCATGGGAAACCAGATGGAATCAGGCCATGGGGAAGACCAAAGGCAAGACGGATAGATAATATAAAAGATCTGAGAAAAAGTGGAATATTCATCAGGTGCGCAGCCAACAGGGAAGTATGGGCAAAGGATCGTTACATGCCCCTGCTGTGCCGAAAATGAATGAATATATAAGGACCATCCACAGTCCAGTTTAGCAAGACTCAACTGTACTATAAACCATCTCAAAAAGAGGAACTAAAACAATTTCATGATAAAAAAAGAAAAGGAGAGTATGAACCAATTTCTTTACAATAAATTATCTTATTCTTATAATAATACAATAAGATCATAAGAGGATAATCATATGATCAGACACACCTCAAAAGTTATATAAAATGAATAATTATTATTAGTCATAAATTAAAATTGTTGTGTACCTTTTGATTTAGCACAATCTAGAAGACAAGGAAGACTCTGGGCAGCAGCTGTTCGAACACCATCGTGAAAATAAAATTTTAACATCGGCACCATTAGCTTGACTACAGGTTCTGCATAGTCAGCGAACCCTTCCTTGAGAGCCAAAGCATAGCACACTAACATGTCACAAGCTGAAGCCTTATCCTCAATACCTAAACAACAAAATTACAAGTCAAGTTTAATAATCATAAGATAAATTAAAACAAATTAAGATTAAAATATAAAAGCTATTTAATATATTCGGATTTTGGTCTTAATTAATATTACTACACTTGACCATGCTTTACTTAATTAGCTATTTTAAGAATAACATTTCTAGGAAGTCACACATAGAAATGTCAGATTATTCTGACAGGTTTTAATTTGGGCCTCCAAGTAACAATAACAAATACTCCAGCTAGGAAATGACTGGTTATTTTAAAATAGGACTATCGATAAGATCAATAAATTACCTCAGATAAGAGAAAAAAAAATGTGATGAGCCCTTTCCAGGGTATTCAGGTCTTACAAAGACATGCGACCTCTTAAAGTTATAGAACTTTCTAAATGCTGAAGTATTTTTATATGGATTACAAACCTGCTGTCCGGATCCCAAAATTTTGTTGTTCACCGAGGGAAACAAACTGCCAATCATCATCACCAGATACCTCATCCATATCATCATTATCCATCAGGGTAACTTCTGGTTTTAACGAAGCTGTCCTCATAACTGGTCCAATTACTAATGGCAAATATGGCTGGAATGCCTTTCCTAAAATTAATGAAAATATTATAAATATTTATCAAAGTAGAAATAAGACTTAATATTAACAGAGATAATTTAAATGACAAAAAAAATATTTCCACCTAATATTTTACATATCCTAGCCCAAGCGGAGATCAAATAAGATGTTTGAGGATCATCATCAGGAAGTTCCCCTTCTCCATGTGTTTTCAGCAGGAGATCCATGATTTCAGTTGCGTCAGGAGCAAACTAAATATGAAAACTCAAATTAGTAACAATAAATTTAAAAATAAGAATAATTTAAAAATATTTAGATAGGAAAACCAACAATTACAAAAATAGGTTATAACTAATTATGAAGAACCACAATGTTTTGATTCACAGTGGAGATCTTTATCAGAGCTAAAAGAAAAAGATACAAAACAGGTAACTTTAATACTCCTTTAACTACTTTATAACTTTTTTTGTAGCCCTGATGAGATGAAGGGATACATTATGGGTTAAAAATTTGGTTTAAGATAAGTAAAACATTTTATAAATTTATTTTTTCCGCAACTATCTTCTTAAAATAATAAATTTTGTGACCAATAAGTGATTAAGAAAAACTGAACTTACATCACAGTTACTACAACTGATTTTTAATAGTAATAACTAAAAAAATTAATAGAAAAGTTATTAATGCAATGAAAATATCCGGAATAGGCATACATACTTTTTCTTTTCCAACAGCAAGTCCAATTAAACTGACACACTCAATTGTTTTCCCTCGCAGCATTTTCAATTCAGGGGTATTGGCATTTTGAATGATATACTTCAAACAAGGCATCAACCTATATAATAATATAAAAATAATTGGTTTAATAAATAAGTTAATTTATAGCACTCATATCTCTATAACTATATATTTATACTTTTAAAAAGAAACACTGTCTCATCTTTTATACACTGCCAATAAATGAAGAATTAAAATGATAAAATTTCAATAAATTGAAGGCTTATAATATACCCAAGAGGTAAAGCTTTATACCAGTTATGACATTTTTGAATTGTGAGGAAAGTCACGAGATCTACCATATACTACAATACATTTACCTCAGCATTTATATATACCATTATCTTTCTGGTCATTAAAAGGAATATTTATATATTTGTTCATAGCTATTCTTAGAAAAAAGAAGTAACAACTACATTTACCTTCTTTGCTAAACAGATATAATAGAAATCAATAAACATAAAAATTTAATAAAAGGAAGTTGGTCTGGATGTTGTTAAAAAGCAACTAAAATAGTTTTGTATTTTTTGAGTTACTTTATGACCGCACCCATGCCTTCCTTTTAGTAATTATACAAAGCTAATCAATGTTCTTCCAAAATAAAAATATAATTTTTAACAAATGTAATAATAGTTTTACCTGTCATAATATGCAACAAACTGCTCTTCAGAAGTATCTGCCACTGAAGCAATTGTGGTAACAACCTGTTCTAAAACCAATTTCGTGCCCTTCTCTACAAGCTAAACAAAATATAAGTTTTGATATTAACATTTATAAAATATTAATCATTAATTGAAGCAAACCAAACATTGAAAACATTAAGGGGATGGATCAAGCTCATATGAAGTTTAATAGGGAAAAATTAGGTTCAAATATAGTTAATTACAGAAACAATAAATAAATACATACTTCATTAAATTTAGCACTCAAAATTCCTTCTAATTTAGCCATGATTTCGTTCAAGTACTGAACTAAAATATTTTTTGGACAGTCTTCACTAAAATTGACCAGTGCAGCACCTATAAAAAGATAAAAAATTAATGAACTTAAAAATTTCTCAAGTTTATATAATTTTTTAAAAAACAAATTTAAAAATATACCAGCGTGAGCTTGAACTCTAGGATTTTGATTATCATCTAAAACCATCAACAGACCAGGAATTACTTTGTCGTGGAATTTCTTTTCAAAGGTAGGAGCGAAATCAGTGGACATTTGTCCTATAGCATTGCAAGCAGCATACCTGACACGTGGATGCTAAAATTTATAAGACAATTATTACAATAATACAAAGAAACTACTTTATACTGTACACAAGTATTAATCAAGATTCTTTCTTACAGGATCGCTAAGGTATTGTAAAACACCATCCATGATTTGAGGTAACATCCCCTCCATCTGTTTATAGCACCCTTCTCCCACAGCAGAAATAGCCATTAATGCAGCATGTCTAAAAACAGTTATTTTTAAATTATAATTTTTATCAAATTAAATACAGTTTTTATTTTTTACAAATTACCCACAATGGCCTATAACATTACTTTGCTTAGCAATAATTCATTGTTTATCACAATATCACAATCATTCTCTTGGTTGCAACAAGATTTAATAAATTTATGATTTTACATAAAACATAATTCAATAGTTTCAAACACCATAAAAAATTAACAAAATACAAGTGGGAGTAAAATAAAATTAAAATAATAATTAATTGAAATAAAATAATAAGTAACACACTACCTATACTTCCAATTCTCGTGAGTCAACATATTTGGAATATTTTGAAGGACTTGGGGAAGAATTGTTTTTCCACCTAATCCACATGCCAAGCGATCCAATGCAGATTCAGCCACAACGTTATTACTAGAAAAAACAAATGTACATATAGTAAACAGTTCATTGTTAGTTAAATAACAAATAAGATCATCAAAGTCAAACATATATTTAGAAAAATTATTAACTTGACTTTCATAGGTATTTTATTATTTGTTCTTTCCTCATACTTAATTGTAATATTAATCTTCTCATACAGCCTTTAGCTTCTTATTATACTTAAGCTATTCATATCTGCCGACACAATTTATGTATCTATAATGTTAGTTATATTCTGACTTTCTAAGCACTCTATATACCCTTTGATTCATTGATTATATTTTTTTTTGTTGGTTCTTAGCCCTGATGAAGGCTACAAATTCTGACAAAAACGTCGGCACTAATAAATAAGTTTCTACTTATTTGTGTTCTTCACTTACCGCAACCCTAACCATCTTCTCCATATACGTTATCCACAGTCAACAATCTACTCACCGATTAAAAAAATTCACAATACTAAGATACAGAAATGTACTAATCCCTACCTATCATTATCATCTTCAACAATTTCATCGGATACACTCCATTCAGGATCATCGTCTAGATCAGTCATAAGATCAAGTACAATAGGGATAAGAACTGGGATGTAATGGCCTGCTTCCTTACGCATCATAGCAGGTGCAGTCTCTGAGAGTGTCACAATTGTCTCTAATGCTAAATGTTTCCATGAATTTTCATCTAAACTATTATCTGATAGGACCTGAAAATTAAATATTAATCAGCAAAAAATTATACCTTAAAAGAGAAAATATCATTTGAAAATATTAAGAAACATTAACGCTTTACCTCTAAGCACATTTGTATAATAGTATTTGTTTGAGGTCTAAGGAACTTAGGAGCACTTTCAGCGAGATCGATAAGGCATTTCAAAAGAGAATCGTCTTGATGTTCTTTAATGCTTTCCGCAATAACCTGAAAATGATAGAAACATCGTTAACTTTTCAGTTAATAAAATACTTTCACTACTGATGGATTAATTAATTCATAATTAATCTATTAAATTTAGTTATTAGGAATAATATAAAGGAAGTTTTCAAATTTTCTGCTAAACAAGTAGTAAAACCAACTAACTTAATTCTTGATTAAATTATTGTTACAATTAATATTGAATTCAATATCGTAATAAATACAAATATATAGGTATATATCTAGTAACACTAAGACATTTTCTCCAAAACAATATTTCTCTTAATTGTTAAATTGCTGGGAAAGGAGGAAGGTATAACACCAAGTGGCCACTATTCTGAATTTTTTTTTCTTGGTCAATTACCAAGGTTCAAAAACATAATGAACTAAAATAAGGAATTGCACATAGTTAATGAAAATTCTGAATTAAAACTAACAGAAAAAAGTTATTTCCTTTAATATTTCATTAAGTTAAATCAAAACTAAAAATGACATGGACCCTAATAATTAACTCTAATGATCCTCAATAAAAAACAAGATTAAGAGTTTTAAAAATGGTCCATAAATTGATATGGGAATTGAATTTTGTTTATACTGAATTTGATTAAATATTTTAGAGCAAAAAAATACAAACCACAAGTTTAAATATTACCGGTTTTCCCAGATAAATTCTGTATTTAACCTGAACTTGGGAACTCACAGTGTGCCCACAAAATCCTGACTTTTGGAGGTTTTTCAATACCGTTGAAATAGTTTAAATGGGAAAGGTTATATATAATATTAAGAGGCAATAAATAACAATGACAATTATTTTATATCTTATTTTACAATAGAGGAATGATGATCTCTCGTGACAATATCAATTATTACTTATAACAAAATATCTATGAAGCCACCATAATGCTTTAGATGTTGTGCATGCCCTTGTGAATACAACATTAGGATGTGAACTTAATTTGGGAAATAATTATTTTCATTCATGGCAGTAAATTCACATTCGCGGCCCATTGTAAAATTTCCTCACTTCTTGTGAGGAAAATGACCTTCCCCAATCCAGTAAACGCTTTCCTGATACGAGATGTTTGCATAGGGGGGCAATGTTTAAAGGTGGCGACAGATGATCACTCCATTGTATATGGAGTGACATGAAATACTGAGAGGAGCTTGAGCCTGGGCTGCTATATTTCACAACCGGTCCCAATTTTTTTACAAATGATCATGTCACAAAATAAATATATAATAATTAAAAGAAAATAAACATGTTTAGTTTAATTGCTACAATGCTTAAAATTTCCATTTTTTTTTTTACTTAGAAGGTTAAGATAATGTTGTATGAGTAGAAGCACTAATTGTATTCCATTAATTCTCAAGTTATATTCATTTATACATTCAGACATTAGTATCTAGTAAATAATACAAAACATGCATTACACTTAAACACAAATCACTGTCTGTTTATAAAAAAGAGGTAAGAAGAGGAGTGATTGTCAGTGGCCAACATAATACGTTTAATATGGGTGCAAATTTTTTTGTTAACACTTCCTAACATAGTAGTAAAGTAAAAATAACAAGTAATAGGTTTCTTCCAATGACTACAACTGACTTTCAAGAACTCTACAGGGCATGTGCAGTACTGTTTTTTAAGTTCTTGTGTTTAGTAGTTCTTTTGACAGTCAAAAGTGGTTGTTGGAATGTAACTAATAAAAACGCCAAACTCTCAGATCTAGAAACTCTGTATATTTAAAATCCTAATAGCAACTACCTAAACAAGAAATAATAACATGCCAAAAATGAGCAGCTTCTGCCTTTTATGTTTTAAAAACTAAAGAGTTTTTATTACTAAAATTCTTGTAAATCTCATAAGGATTCCCTACCACTAAACCTAGCTACAGCTGTCAACTTAAAAAAAAAAATGTATTCACTCATAATTTTCTTTTTATATTTTTGTCTTAATATCATTTATCTTAACATAACAAATTAGTTAAACATGCAGTATTTAATCACTTAATAACAAAAAAAGAGATCAGTATGCAACATCATTAAAGTTAATCTAAAATTTATTTTAATATGGTCCGTTTGAACAAACCAAGTGATTGCAACAACTGCAACCAAGTTAAATTCAACTACAGCATAGACCTATGGCAGTAATGAAAGCTGTTGTTAAAATAACCATAGCTTTCTTAATTATTCGAGTGGGACAAAAATTAACTTAATACTCTATATGAGATAATTTAATCATGTTAACAGTGATCAGTAAGGTGAAATAAAAGAGAAAAGTTGAACAAACTAATTCAATATTCTTTTATTGTCAGAAACTAAGTTTCGGGTAAACTATGCAAGGCATGTTTCAGAATCATGACAACAGGAACAGTGACAAAATACAGGGCATTTTCAAGATAAAACAGGGCATGCAACTAGTTATTCAGTTGAATCGACTAACTTGTGAACAGCAGCAAGTTAAAACATGAAAGGCATAAATGGTCTATAACGCATGGGTCATATAATAAAAATCACTGAAGTTGTTTGTTCTTCTTTTATTGCAACAGGTTAATCATTAAGAAACTAATCATAACTAAAACATTAATCTTATTTGCTTTATCAGATACACAAGCAGTTTAAACCTACTAAGAATATCCTTTATATATTATTCCATAATTATTATGAAATACATTTTCTGATTAGAACATAAAAGATTCATATTATCAGATCTATTCTATAATTCCAATCTCTTACAATATAATCCCAAATACTTTACTTGCATTTAGAACTATCATTATCTTCTTATTTCGTGCAGAAACATAAAAAGATGTTGTTATTATAAAATTAATTATACGATCAGTTAATTAGTATGTCTACAAATACTTTTAACAAAAAAAGAGATTAGCTCAAACTTCATTGTTCTACAATCATTCCTTGCAAATGTTAATTTAATCTAAAATGACTTAAATATACATTACCGCTATGACAGGTGGTAGAAGTTCCATGAAATGTTTGTGAATTGTATCTTCCTTTTCATGAAGCATGATGAATGCACAAACAGCTTTCACAGCTTGAAAACGGACCTGAGTTATAAGAGATTTGTTAAATTCATGATACAGATGTTACTTATCACTGACACAATAGCAATAATTAACCATATATTAAAAGTCCGCCTTACATTGTAAGAGGATGCATCAGTCAAGGCTTGCTGAAGCATTTGTTTGATCAGATCTAAATGTTGAACCTGTTGATTCCCAAAAACACCGGGAACAGCACTGTAAAATTCAAAATGATTATTCAAAATTTCAGTCATAGTTTTGATAAAAAAGCGGTTCACTATAACAAATAGCATTGATGTAGTATAACACATACGCAAACATGCGGAGAGAGGCTTCTTTAAGAATAGGTGATGTTGAATTGGCACATTGAAATAGAAACTGTAAAAACTCAGGCCAGATGTTATTTCCATCATCATCGATCAAATTTCTTGCCAACTCAGCAACTACTTCGCAAGCTTTTCTACGGAGATTGTCAGACTGTTCAGTATGTAATATGGCCAAAACTCTGCTCTTAAGTTCTTGTTGGGCTTCAGGGGGAAGCTAGAAGTAAATTTGAATAAATAAAATTAAGTAAACCTCAATTAACTATAGAAGAACCTCAAATGAGAATAACCCATACAGTGGTGTAAAATTCCCCAAACTCCACAGAGAAAAGCCTCCGCAAGAGAACTGTTGCCATTTGTCTTTCTTCTTCTCTTTGACTTTCATTATGGACAGTGTTCAGAAGATGCACAACTCTAGTTTTTACAGGGATCTCTACATAGGTTTTCTGTAAAAACAAAGAATAACAATAATGAAAACACTACCATTTAAGTACAACCCTGTTTAAAAAGTTAAAAACAACTGACAGTAAATGCTAAAAACTTATTTGCTGAGTTTGGGTATGTAATTAACCGAAACTTTAATAGCTATTATTAGATAAAAGCAATTACACTGAAATAACTTCTTTAAGCAGCATCACCCATGCGCTCTTAACACATGGATTTCATATGCACAAGGTTTAAGAAGTACGAAATAATATGCATTGGGGGAAGGCAGACAAAGTGTTAAACATATTAGTAAATGTTTACAGACCTCCGCTTGTGTCCTAACTTCATTTTCCGAGCTTAAAAGAGAAGTTAAAATTTGCTGAAATGTCTCCTGATCTGCCGCCATATTCACTTGACATCCGAAAGGACAATGTTAGGAGGGTAGTCGCAGAATAACACATTTTAAATCAAATAAATAATTTAACATACTTAAGCAACAGAATGTAACAGAAAAAAAATACTATAGGATTATACCCCAGAAATTAATAGTTTCAAGACTATTTACCGAATATTACAATATGAAATTCATTCTCCCCATGTGATCGATACCGTTGCTAAGAATAAACACGGGCGATAAAATGTAACTTAACAAGTATTGGAACGTATATTCTTTTGATTGTTATTCTTAATAAGGAATTGAAGATCGTTAAGTTTTTAGTTGTAAATAAAAGGCGGGATAACACTTTAATCAAGTAAGCAATGGAAACCGCGAAATTCACTTTTGTTCCACTTAAAGACAAGATATCGGTATTAGAACAATCTAAAATTTCCAATAAACTAATGCAGTGGTAAATTATAATTATTTAATTTAAATTACGCCAAATATTCACCAATTACAAATACAGCTTTGCTTAGTAGTATATGAACACAACATAAATAACTAAGTAGGTTATTTTATAGGTCTATGAAAGGTAATTTGAAACTGAAGTACTACAATTTTAATCAAGAATTTCACCCTTACCAGAAACAAGATTTTATTGAGGTAAGTGATTGTAAAAATTATCTTAAAATAATTCAAGTCAAGTTTAAATTAATGTAGTATTTCAGTTCATTAAGTTGACTTGCATTTGTGGTCTTCTGTTGTATTGCATGTTTTTTTGGGAGAAATAATAAAACGGGGTGGAAACAGGATCGCTACGATGCTTCCAGTTACAACTGGCTGGATTAGTGTTACAATTAGGGATATGCACTTAAAATAACCGGTTTTTATTTACCTGTTATTTTTGTGAAGTAATAGTTATAAGAAAAAACTTTGTTTTAAACCAAACCGGTTATTAAAACAAATTCCTGTATACTCTGATTTATCAAAAAATATTTTTTCCTTGAAAAAAGTATTAGGAACCCTTGAATAAAACGTCCGAGTAGAATTGTTAAGAATAAGATATGAAGGGAATATGATAGTACAGAAGATAAAAGTGGTTTCACTACTGGGATATAGTGAATAGACCACATTTTCATATGGCAAATCCTCGAAAAATATCGGAATTAATCTAAAAATTTGGAGTATTTATTTATGAAAATAAATTTTCCCGTGAAAATATTGGAAAGTACTTAAAAACGGAATGCACAATGAACATCATAAAAGAAATGTACTACAATAATGCTTGTATTAAAATGTGACCGAGGTGTCCTGGGAAATTCCAGACGTCAAAAGGACTTCTACTAAGATGCTACCTTTTTTACCGTCCCTTTTTAAAAGTTTATGTAGATGTGGCTCTAAAACAGTAGATAAGATAATATATAAAAATGGGAATAAGGATCAGTGATGTATAAGTCACAAACCTTATGTTAGCTGATGACCTAAATGCTAAGGAAATTTATAGAATCTTAGGAAAAATGGGGACTAAATATCAATTTCAAAATAACAAAGAACCTAAGGACCTCATCAGATAATTTAGTCATCGAAAACATATAAAAACAGTGGAGAAGTTCAAATATTTGGTATCAATGTTGAATAGTAAAGCAACTTGAACCAGTGATATGGAACAAAGAATAGGAGGATATCCTCAGGAGTTCAAAACATCAAGAGTCTAATATACAAGTCTGTATTTGAGTTTATAACTGCTTATGCCTCGTAAACATACATCATTAATACTAGTCCGCAAAAGGATTTTAGGAGAAGAGCAGAGAGAAAATCCTTACATGAAAGAACAAAATGAAATGATAAGAAGTGGATAAAAACGTACTTTCAACCATGATACAAATATCTTAGTACGGCCATGTTAAAAGAATGTCTGCGGAATACTACTGTAGATAACTATTGTATGGAAGAGATAAAAAAATGAAAAATCTACAGTAAAATGGAAAGATGAGGTATAAGGAAGTTTAGCAGAACACATTGGATCAAGCCTTGAATAAAGTATGAATGCAACTTGATATTTCTTGAAGAGTAAAAACCTTTTGATACAAATTTAAATCAAGGAAAACTTGTTTTGTAGAGTAGTACCTAACACAAAATTAAAGTAGACAAAATATTTTACATAGTATGAACACGGCATTTCGTTTTTGACTAAACTGCGATATCCCAGTGCGCGATAAACAAAGACCACTTTTCTATTCTCAGGTAAAAACATTAAGAGCTCCCTTCAAAGTGCTTGATTAGACCTTTATCAGACAAAAAAAAATCTATTTTTTTTTTATAATTTGTTGATTTCAAACTAACTATAGATTCCGATCATTAACGAATCATACTGAACAATTTAATAATAATTAATTTAATTTAATAGTAAAAAAAAAAGGAAAAATGAGTATATAAATAAAAATTTGAAATAGATTGTAAAAAATAAGCACCACAAAGTACTGGTGATTAAATGTTTAAGATGCTACAGTTCATTGTCAAGTCCTACATATGTGACTGTCAACGTAATGATAATTGTTACTGCTGTGACAGGTAACGACATCACTCAAAATCGTCTACTATTATCTCGCTGTCACGACAGCCATACAGTTTAAACAGTGGCTGCAACATGGCCTTAAATAAAGAGTGTGTTACAAGGGGTCCACATGGAGGCATTTTCAGTTGGATACTTGAATTAGTAAGAAGTAAAAATGTTAATACAAAGAAATGTGTGCATGTATTTATTCACATGTGTGTGTATATTTATAGATATATTGTATATATTCTTGGTATTTCGTTCTTATAAGAGAGTGGATTCGTCATCGAGAAAGGAAATTAGGAAGTCTCGTTAAACTAACTCCCCCGTGACCTTCATCTTTAATACATTAGATGACATCACCAGGAAGAAATCCCCTAACGCGTGAAGGAACTACACTTCTGAATGTTAATGAAGGAACATTTATAGTAATGAAGAATTTATTATATTGTTTTATTTTTAATATATGTTGGTGATTGTGTTTTATAAACCTCGTTTTTCCCATAAACATACAAATTTATTTACTTGTAACTGATGATTTTTAAAACATTTCTCAACAATTTCGAAGTCTACGTTGAATGTTCTATAAGATTGTTATTATGATTAAGAAAAATCATGATATCGAATATGAAATTTTGAGGCTGATGGCTTCTTCACAATTCGACGGTTAGCTACTAAAATCTGGTCAGGTATTGGGACAGACAATGCTCAGTTAGTAGGTAGGTGGGTTCCAATAAGGTATCTTCAGGCTAGGTGGACAATGATAAAGACAGCTGGGCAGAACGTTTGGGAGAAGAAAGCAAATTATTGTGATGTTCCACCTTAGACCTGGCCTCAGCATGACAGATGTAAGAGATGAATGGATACCTGGCAGCGGTTTTCTCGTCCAGAAAACCCTAGTATATTTTTGATTGGTAATGTCATTGTTACTGTCGATTAAATCAACTGTCATGAGGCTAGGGAAGTTTGTATTGTGAGCATAAATAGTGAAATTTCAAATTTAAACGGAGTAACTGAGTCCAAGTGCTTGGAGTGAGGTACAATGAGATACTGGCAGGCATCATTCCAATAGAACCCAAATATGCACTGTGGAACCAACCTATGTTTTTGTGACATTGGGTTTTTATAAACTAAATCCATAATTTTTTTAATAAATTAATTAGTATTCAGGTTAATTCTCATAATATTCTTTTTTAATTCTATAAAAATTAATATGTCGGTCAATTCGACAATCCTAAAGGACAATATTAAATATAAATTTACACCTCACATTCAATTATTTAAAAAATTTTTGCAGGCCATTCGGCCTAGGTCATTAATATCAATCAAATCACCCTTTTTTGTCACCATTTAATTAATTTTTAAAACTTTTTATTAAAGATTAACTTAACACTTTCTTACCAACAAACTAAGAAAAATAGTGTGTTGATAAGAAAGTGTTAAGTTGATATGTATTTAAAAGTTTCAAAAGTTAATTAAATATTGGCAAATTGGGGCGATCTGATTGATACTAATGACCTGATCAGACTCTTTAGCAAGGAAAAGGTTTGTAAATAATTAGATGTGAGGTGTAAATTTATATTTAAGATTGTCCTTGAGGATGGCCTTGAAACGTTGGACTTTTAAAGAAATAAATAAAAATAGTTTGATGCTTAACCTGGAATGCTAATTAATTTGTTTAAACAATACAAACCGAAGTCTCAAGACGTTGAATAAATTATATATAAATCGATAATATTTTCATTTTTCCAAAAAATAAAAGGGCCTTGAGGAATGCTGTGTATTGTGGTTTTGTTAGACAATGAAAGTTATTGAAAAATTTTTCGATATAACTTATAAAACACTGTATCTCCAAAACATCGGTTGGTTCCTTATTTCATATTTGTTCTTTATTTTATTTCTATTATATAAACCTCAGAGTCCTGTTCAGGGGTAATCAAAGTTGTAGTGTACCAAAATTTATGATTAAAAAACATTTAACTGTTTTTGAATTCCTTAAAAATGTTTGTTCTGGATTTAAATGAGTTCTGTTTAACTAACGCAATACTTTATCATTGAATGTACATATATTGGATTCAAGTGGATTTGAATTTTTAAATTTACAATCAAGTGGTTATTTTTTTCGGCCAAGACCCCCATTGGAGACGTATACTACCTGTAATAAGTTTAAAAATTAAATTAAAACAAATGGTTTTGTGCTACTTCTTAATTCTTCTTCTGATAATCATTGCTCAGAACAATTTTTCTTTTTGATTTTCGAAAAACATTCATTTAAGATTTTTTCATCTCAATTTTCAATTGCAATTTATTAAACGAAACGGCCTACCTGTGGGCTATACCATAGCTTATAGAACAAGAGCCCAAGAGGAGAAAAAAGGCAGTTATCTCACCCCAATTTTTGATTACTTTAATGAAAACTATGAATAATTACGAGTCAAAATTGATGGGTCTGCCAAGTATAGGTAGGGGGAATAAAAAATGGCGGCTGTTTCAAAGCGATAAAAAAAATTAATTTTTCATTCGGAGCTCTGTATCTTGAAAAGTAGGAACAACACAAGAAAATCTAAGAGAACGTCATTTAAAGAAGAGCAAATTTGCTAAAATATGAGCACTAATAGAGTTATTTACGTTAAATAGTTCTCGAGATATAGTTTTTTAAAAAGCAACATTTCATGTGATTTTAGTGAATTTATTTTGTAAAATCTATATCTCAAAAACCATTTGACGTACATGTGTCTATTAGCACTCAAATTGAAGCTAGTTTAATGAGGTATAAAGTAGTTTATGATGTTTATCTTCGTAGGAGTAATAGTGTTCATGAAATTTGCTAATATAAATTGATTTATTGTTGTTCGGACAAATTTTCATTTGGCAAATTTATATTCATATGTGAATATCATAAAAACCACTACCCCTACGAAGATAAGTGTCATAAACTACTTTATAGTAAGTTAAATTTCCTTTGTTCTGAGTGCTGGCAGACATATGTGCGTCTCATGGATTTTGAGATATATTTTTTCAAAAATCCAACATTTTATACGAATAACTAAAAATTAACATTATGTGAGTTTATTTTGTCAAATATCATAAAAAATACTAGTCCTATAAAGATAAACATTATTAACTATTTTATATTAATTTAACTAGCTTTAATTTGAGCGCTGGCAGACATTTGTACGTCAAATCGTTTCTGGAATGAAGTTTTTCATAAATCAAACTTATTGTCCGACCAACTATAAATCAATTTATTTTTGCATATATCATGAAAACTACTACTCCTACGACGATAAACGTCTTAAACTACTTCATAGCCCATTAAACTAGCTTTAATTTGAGTGCTAATAGACTTCTGTACGTCACATAGTTCCTGAGATATAGATTTCTCAAAATAAATTAACTAACTACTAATCTTTCAGTAGATTTTTAAGAAATTTTGCTTTTTAAAAAGGCTATATCTCGAGAACTTTTGGGCGTGAATAGCTCTATTAGGGTTAATATTTCAGCAAATTTACTCTTCTTTAACTAATGTTCTTTTAGATTTTCTAGTGTTGTAGGTAGTTTTTAAGATATAGAGTTCCGAATAAAAAATTAATTATTTATATCATTTTGAAACAGTCACCATTTTTTATTCCTTCTACCTATACTTGCCAGACTCATCAATTTTGACTATTAATTATAGATAGTTTTCATTAAGTAATCAAAAATTGGGGTGAGATAACTGCCTTTTTTTCTTCCCGGCTCTTGTACCGAGAGTAATCATAATATAATAATAATCTAATAATAATAATAATCTTAAAATGACGTGTCGTGTTTATTATTGTGTTTAATATTTTTTTAGATAAACGTTGACTGATGGTTTGTTTTATCTCATTGCTATGACGAATTACTGATAAAGTCTGATCTGTATACTATCTACCTATCATCATCGGGGGGAATCATGTTTAAAACTAAGAATAATTGTTGAAGTAGAAAATCCTACTTCCGCTGAATGTTGTACGGTTGCACAAATTGCATTGGGTTGCTGCATCTTGCACTTACGGAAAAAAAATGCAAAATTGTAAAATAAGGTTTTAAACAATTGAATACATTGATGATTTCACTAAATATTCCAACATTTTTCAATTTCTTAAATTTTTGTATCTGGTACGGGGTTGATAGATAGTCTTTATGTATGATTTTATTTGTGAAAAAGTAAGGAATCATTGAGGATTTTACGAAAGATTTTAGATTGTTAGGATTGGAGACGAGAGGAATTCGAAGGTTTAGTGGAGCCCCAAAGCTCAACTTCGGAAGATGTGAATGAAAAGTCCCAATTTGATAGAGTTTGGAATACTAAAATATTTTACAATATTTTAAATATTTTCGTAACAAAACTTAAAATATTTTAATATAGTTGGGAACATTAAAATGTTGTTGTATAACTGGTCAAAATTATTGGAAAA
Organism: Halyomorpha halys; assembly: GCF_000696795.3. Taxonomy (NCBI): domain Eukaryota; kingdom Metazoa; phylum Arthropoda; class Insecta; order Hemiptera; family Pentatomidae; genus Halyomorpha; species Halyomorpha halys. The sequence continues at coordinate 458,965 of NW_027105065.1, forward strand.
GTTAAGATCCCCTCCTCCCCAATAAAGTAGTGCAACGCTCCTGCCTCTCTTTGTCAAATGTTCGCAATATTGATTATAATGTCATACTCGTGTATTAGCTGATCTAGAAATTAGAAACGCAATATAAATTGATGCGTAATAAAGTTTATCGTGTGAGAAGAAACATACAGGCATTCAAAACAAGCCAACGAGGCAAATAAGAAATTAATTGTAAGTTAGAGTAGGCTGATCAGCAGTAAAGAGAAGGTAAGATGACCTTGAGAGCATCTGCTGACAAAAGAATTCTCAAGAACGACTTCAGTACAGGGAACCTGTTACAACAATTTATTTGGAGGGAAATTTAGAGAGAGAAAATTAAAAAATTTCCCCACTATGTTAATCGGATTTCCCAAATTATCAAAGAGTCGGAGGGTTCGAAAATCGCGTGTGTAAGTTGTTTCGAGTCTAATTACCTCTTTGGGTAAAATCTTTCAATATAACTTTTTGCTGTTTGAAACAGGTTCACCAAACTTAAATTTAACAAACTTTTTTGTTTTTAAAATCACTATTCTCTCTACTCCTTTCTTTAACTTCTAGGATTGAAATTGTCTTGGAGCAGTTCAGTACTCTACTACTAAATACTTACGAAAAACAAAGACGTTTTGAAAGAAGAAATGAGATGATCACGGATTTGGTCATAATCAGAGTTTGGCTTTGTTCAAATATTTTTTTATTGTCAAGCTGAGCAATTTTTTATCCGACAAATACTTCCATCAGTTAATGGATCATCCGTCATTCTAAAAACTTGAAGTTATCCATTATTTTGATGAGAATCGTTATTTATTATCTGGATCAGTGGTTATTTAATTGAAAATGAAATCTACAGGGCAGTGGTCGATGTATTTTTAAAGAAAATTTCCACATGAGTTTATGAAACTAATTGACTGATTCTGATGAAATTTATACTAAGTTTATTACACAAATCTTCATCTTTTTTTTTTTTTTTTTTCAAATTTGGAACAAATCGGTGTGCCGAGGAAAATAATGTTTCGAGTACTCTGTTACTTAAACCATATGTTACCAGAGGTAGGAAAAAAACTATCATTAATATTTCCATGGATACAATCAGTAATTATATTAGGGGTATTCGTGATCTTTAGCTTAACATGTTAAAGCGTGTTACATGGAGAAACTCATGTTAAATGGAGAAATATTTCCTTCTTTTACCATGTTAAAATGCTATAACATATAACTTAGTTATATAGAGTCTGTTACTAGATCAGTTAAATGAATAATGACGTCACGCAAGAGATCAGCCGAGCTCGTAATCATTTTGTTTGTTGTAGTAACAAGAAATGTAGTATACATATTACTTGCTCGTGTTTTGGTTGTGTCAGTATTGTTTTAGATGTTTTATAACTAATAAAGCAATGTATGACAATAATTGTAATGTAATAGTAGTAGTAGTTGTCAATTAGCTCAATTGATTCTCTTCCTCATAATTTAGAAAATTAACAAGACACTCAGGGGCCATATTTTCACGCAATTTCCTCTTTAGGCATGTTGTAATAAATTACTTTAATCAAAACTTAGAAGTAAACAATAAAATGAAGTTTAGGAAGGAATGGTTATAAAACAAGATGCTTAGAAAATCCGCTAGGAGCTCTTATGCATTTAACATTTAATATGACTTTAAATACGGCTGCTCACAATCCTATACTTATAGCATTTAACATTTTAAATTCAAAACATTTTACATTCAATACAACATACTGAATACCCCTACTAATAGTTCAGTAATAACTAAACATTGTAACCATGACAAATTTAATTATAGTTTTATCGCAACTGATTTTTGTCCGGCTCTGCCTAATGACCCTAATGATTTTTTCAATTAATAACTTTTATCTCTTAAAGAAAAAAAAACCTTGACATGATGATTGACGGGTACAAAAACTACTCAACTAAATTTTCTCCATTTTTTATGAATTATTTTACAGTGTGTATTTTACTTAGAAATCGACTAATTAATATACAGGGAGGATAAAAATTATTTTCTGCATTGGAAATAAAATATTGTTTGTTGTAATATAAGTTTCATTTACTATTTTGCCAGAGAAAAAACAACTTTATTAATAAACAAAAAATAAAATGAATGTATTCCTAATTCTATTATACGAATGTCTATAATAACTGATGCTTTTATTTAAAAATAAGTTAGTATCTATATTTTATTTGTATTTGTATGAATCTGAACGAATCCCTTACCTGGAACTTTATTGATTCAGGAAAATACAAGTGTTTAGTCGTAAAATATTTTAAATGTTTAATACTTAAAATGAATCATTTTAATTTGTATGACTGAATGAAGATGTTACCAAGTTTGTTTTTAGAGTAAAATACATATAAAAATGTTGATTGTATTTTTTATCTGTTGTAAATTCATGTGTGCGTGCCTACCTGACCTTTCTCTACTCCAAAACAAAATTCATCCTTGTAGAAGGATGTGTAAACCTCTCTTTCCATGTAATTTGAAAACGCGGAAAGTTGGTAAGTTTGAGATTTGAGAACCTCAAGTCTTCAGTAAAACAGTACTCGAAAAGATTATTTACCAAAAAGTTTACGAAAATGACGAATTTCAACAAATACTACCCGGATCTCCGTTACGTTGTCGGATCAACGTTAAATTGTTGCAACATTTTAGATTTGACCTCCTCCTGACCTCTTTCAACAAATTGTTGGAAACTTCCCTGCTCTAGAGGAATATAGAAACCCTTAACTGGACAGGAATCTTTTGGATTTAATATCTAATTAGTAAAACCGTGAGTCAATAGCAAAGGTATGTAATGTTAAAAGAGTTTGTAGAAGAAACGAATTTTCAAATTTTTGTCGTATCATCTGTCAATCTTGTTTTCATTCTTGTATATTGAGGATCTTTGGAGTTAATCAAATTTAAAATATTTATATAATTATGTAAATTGCTGTAAACGTTCACATTATTATTTTTTATGGAAAATATGTGCTAAGCAATGTTTACTTTATTTTAAGATGGAGTATATACAATAGCGTTAAAGTCAAAACCAACAAATAACAAATTTATTTCAATATTACTTTATTTTCCATCAAGCTTTTGCTTAAAAGACGAACATCTGAATTCGGTGATTCTATATATCTCGGTCATCGATATTTATCTATTAATAATTAATTTTGATAACTGCGGTAAATAACTGTTTTATCTCCTTTTATAATAGATCAATAACGGGCTAAATGCCAAAAAACGACATTGTAGCAGTCAGCGAGCCAGCACGTAGTACCGCTATATCCCACCAGGGGCCAGCACTACAAGCG
>NW_027105065.1:462341-463490 GCF_000696795.3 Halyomorpha halys
ACCACGTCGATATGGCGGTAGCAGGAAGCAGCTGCCAGGAGATGTACTCCCCACAGTCACCAGACCCGGAACCAGTCTTCATGGAAACCATCTCACAAGAAGAACCTAGAGGAGCCAAGAGAGCGGCAGAGTGGGAGGACCCAAATCCTAGACATGTTGTTAAGGCTCGAGCGGTAACAGAACCGCGTGCTACAGATGTCAACAATACTTTTGACCCATTGAGAAGACTAATAGAGCAACAAAAACAGTCCTCACAGCAGCAACCTCCACAACCACAACAGCGAACCCAGGCGAGGCGTCCACCACCCATAATAATATCTCCGGCCATCGCCCAGCAGTCAGTCAAAGACCTACTGTCCGATATAGGAATTGCTCGTTTTGAAACGAACAATTCCAGTAAGGAGACCAGGATCTACCTCACCACAACAGGAGACCATGAAAAGGTTCAGGAAACACTCCGAGGAACGAACGGCGTGCAGTTCCACACCTTCGCACCTCGAGGTACTAAGAGGTCAAAAAAGTGGGTAATATATGGGTTCGATCCGGACACGGACCTCGAAGAGGTAACCGCAGATCTCCAGGCGAGGTTACCTGGATTCAAGTTTGTCCGCCACCTCACCAGAACTCAGCCTGACGGGCGTAAAACTAACACTGATCTCCTGCAGATGGTTACAGACCATTTTGTAAAAATCGCGGATATCAGGAAGCTAGGAGTGATAGACCACTGCCGCTTCCGCGTATCACCCTTCCGAGAAAATGGATGCCCGGTCCAGTGTCGGAGATGCATGCAGTACGGGCATACGATGAGGTACTGCAGTAGAACCCTGAAATGCGCGCGCTGCGCTGAAAACCACGACGTCTCGTCTTGCACAATGACAGACCAACCGAAATGTAGTGTCTGTAACGAGGTTGGCCACATGGCAACGTCTAAAGAATGTACAATCAGAAAAGACCTCATAGAGAAGAGGCAGAAAACAAGGGAAGCCCCGGCACCACCACCAGCACAGCCCAGCAGACAAAGGACCAGCAGGATGGTCCAGAATAACCTAGCTTTCTCCGAACTGATAGGAGGATCTCCCGCTCAGCAACCTCAACAACCACTACCACAGCCTGCCCCGGTGACCAGTACCTCTAGCCAGCCTGCCATGG
>NW_027105065.1:463540-464324 GCF_000696795.3 Halyomorpha halys
AATCCGCTCGAAGCGATTCCACTATGGCACTCACTGCCTCCTAAGTGTTTTTTTTTCCGATCCCTCTAAAACAGAATAAAAACAATAAATTAGTGATTGCTTTACATATGGAAAAACATAAATCAGGTGGGGTATTACCTTTTTCTACCTGTGGTATTTTAAGGTTGCAGTGCAATACTTATCTTGTTATTGTGAATTGTCCATTCTATTGGTTCCACTAGAAAATATCCGGAGGTGAGGGGGCTCCTTTAGTTAATTTTTTTTTCCGAACCTTCTAAAACAGAAATAAAAAGTGAATTAGTAAGTGCATTACTGTGAAAAAGAAAAGTTATTCGTGTTGTGTCTTACCTTTTACTACCTTTGGTATTTTAAGGTTATCTGTTATGTTTAATGTCATATATGAACTATCCATTCTAAAAAGGAGCTATTTTAAGTCCGGAGGTGAGGGGCCTCCTCGTGTTGTATCGCATATAAGATAAAAATCAAAACATTAATTAATAAAGACAATCGATAATGGTAAAATAATAAGAAAAACAGCCAGAAGTCGAAAAAAAGTGTGAGGGAGGGGGTGGGGGTGCATCAGAAGATGGAGTTATGAGGTGATGTTAATTAATTAATTAGGGTTTTTGGAACCTTTCCTGCCCTGCCACCTCGCAGAAAGGGGGGATGGAGTGATAGACTGGAACTTTAGTTCATCAAGTTGCGTTGCTAATTGATCTATCTGGGGCTATTAAACGCCATCCAGAGATACTACGTGCAAAACGTTAGCTTTTAGTGGATCAGA
>NW_027105065.1:468179-470072 GCF_000696795.3 Halyomorpha halys
TAAAAATCTTTTTAAGTTTAGGGAAGTAACCCCCATTTTACATTTTATATTATTGTTATCCCACCTTATATCTAAAATAAAATATTACACTGTGACAATATGTAAAATAAAAAAATACATGGTGATAACTAAAAACGTTTTTATATAATACATCTTATCATTGAGAAGTACTGTAGCTGCGCTATCTATAAGCGAGTGGAAAAACTAACAGCTTCATTGCAACCCTAACAGAGAGCGCTGCTCATGATGTAAAATAAAATATTACACAATGATAACTAAAAACTTTTGTATATAATAGAGAGAATTATAACAGTAATATTGGTCTTAAACTGTTTTTTTATTTATGTGATCCAAAATACTTATGCATACTTATCTTTTCTGTAGGATGTGTAGATTATGTTTCTTTAATATTGTTAAATATGCAGCAACATTTTTGTAGAGGAGGCCCCTCACCTCCAGATTTAAAAATAGTACCATTTAGAATGGATAATGGATATTTTGGCCCCTCCCCCAAGACCTGGGAGGTGGCAAGGCACGGTCCCCTTGGTCGACGTCCTCGCCGAGGGAAGGACTTCTGGCTCTGCAGCCTGAAGTCACCCACACCTCAACACAACCAGCCCGAATGGCCCCTCCCCATTCTTTGTTAGCCCCTGGCTATATAGCCCCAAATGTATAAACCGCCTTCAGCGGACCCAGCTTCCTCATCTTATAATGCCACAAGGCAAAGGAAGATTTGTAATATAAATAATTAGTGTATATATTTCTTAGATGTAAGTGTATATAATTGTAAATGTTTAATATTAATAAAAATTTTAGGAGGTAAGAGAAAAAAAAAAAAAAAAAAAAAAAGAATGGATATTTCATAAGTAACAAATAAACATTACAGGTAACTGTAAAATACTTTTCACAGTAAAGCACTCACTAATTCACTGTTTCTTTCTGTTTTAGAGGGATCGGAAAAAAAAATTTTGTTATTTTATACTGTGAGGAATGTTTTTAGTCAAGCTTTTCAGCTTTTAAGCGTCTTTTTCAACTTCTGACTATTTTTCTTATTATTTAATATTATCTTTTTTCTTTAAATATTAACTATTTTATTGTTCTCTTCTCTGCTTAATCTACACCTCCAGATATTTTCTAGTAGAATTCATATGGAAAGGGCACATCAAACCAACAAGATATGTATTTCACCTTATACTTTCAAGTACCATTGGTAGAAAAAGGTAATATCCAATCTGAATAATGTAACCATACGTAAAGCAACCTATTAATTTAATGTTTTTTCTGTTTTAGAGGGATAAAAAAAAAAAAGTCAAGCTTGAATGTATTGTTTGTCATTGGTTCATATAAGTGATTTTCAATTTACTATTCTTGTAAAATAACAAAAACGATATGTCTTTTCAACTTCTTGAGACTGGTATTTATTATTTAAATAAATTAATTAGTATCCAGGTTAAATCTCAAAACACTGTTTATTATTTCTTTAAATGTCTAATGTTTTGGCCAATCTTAAATACAAATATTTACTTCACATCCAATTATTTATAAAACTGTTTGCAGGCTATTCTGCCCGGGTCATTAGTTTCAGTCATATTACCTTATTTTTTCATTCTACCATTTTAAAACCTTTTAATTACAGATCAACTTAACACTATTATGAAAATGAAGGTGCAGCGGCAAAGTTTGGGAACTGCTGGTGTAGAAGCAGAGATGGGCAAAAATTAGCTATAGCTAAAGTTGCTATGGATACGACCCTTATTCATGAATGAACCATTGATAAATAAATATCGTATCCATGGAAATTTTAGCTATTAGTTTCATAGTTGCCCAACTCTGTGTAGAGGTACCTTAAAATAAATGAAATTTAGCATGTAGATAACATTACATTATGCTGGA
>NW_027105066.1:0-2054 GCF_000696795.3 Halyomorpha halys
AAAATAAGAAATAGAAGAAAAATATATAAGTAATAATAATAAATAAATAAAAATTAAACTTTTGTTAGTATTTATTTTTTATATTTGCACATAAAATCATTTACATTCAGCCTGAGGAACTCGGACTTGACCTGAGAATCTATAAAGTAAATCTCATCAAGTCCCCATTACTCTTCCTCGTAAACCTGCTGCTTACAATCCAAATCCTTCATAAAATCGTCAATGCTGCTTACTTTGTCACAAATAAAATCATACATAAAGACCTTAATGTTCCCTATGTAACCGATCTAGCCCGAAACAGATATCAATCCTTCCATTATTTTTATTCCTCCTACCTATACATGGCAGACTCATCAATTTTGACTAGTAATTATAAATAGTTTTCATTAAAGTAATAAAAAATTGGGTTGAAATAACTGCATTTTTTCTCCTCTTGAGCTCTTGTACTGTAACCTATTTCGTACCTAAAAATTCTTCGAGGCGCCTGAAAAGGAGATGGCCTTGAGATCTTCTAATGAAAAAAATGCTATTAGAGTACTACCAATGGGTAGTTTCTCATCAAACCTGAACAATACTATTATAATCTAACATCAAATTTATTAGATGTATTTTTATGTACAGTTGTAAATGTCGATTAATAAATTAAACAAAGTTATGATTGCATACCATAAAGTTTAAAATATTTAGAAAAGTTCATAATACATCTTCTAGTATAATTTTAACATATTTCTTTTGCAAAGTTATGCAAGTACTGAACCATAAAGATACGACCTTTTATTAAAAGTTATATCCTCCTCTTGACAATTTGTTCTATCTTAAATGGTTATAGAACCGATGTTGAAAATACTTAGAATGCTTTTATGGAATTAGTCCTGTCCACCTGGCTCGTATATATTGGTTAGCTGAAATTAAGAATGGGAGTAGAGAAGAAAATTTAATTTTAGTTCCCGACACTTGTATATCTAACTAATTATTTTTAATTACTAAAATATTGCTGAATTTATAACCGACCTGAATTAGTTCTAATTAAAATTCCGGTAATGTTTTAGTAGTTATTCGTTCTGTTATCGAATGCTAAGCAATTAAGTAGTCGATTTATTATCGATAGGTATTAGTATTTAGTAATGGTCGATGGCTATCTCTTTCAGTATGGGCCCTGAATACTAATGCTCACTGAGGTACCGTTATAGTTCATCTCTCACTGCACAGGAGGCGGTAGTGTATCCAACGGCTCTTTTAGTATATCACGTTACCATGAAATTATTTAATTATTTCATTTCACCTATATATTGTAATATTTTTCTGATATAAAAATCAATATTTGCTTGTTCATACTTTATGCATTGTCATACCGTTTATCCGATTGCAATGGGAATGTTTACTTAATTTTTAGGATTTTTTAAGATTACAGGTTACAATTTTTCAGTAGTTATAATATGGCCATAGGTTTGTCACTATCTGAAGAATAATAATAAAATATTACTGATTCTATTAAATGATTTTTTAATCAATAAAAAATAATGAGGATTTCAAAATTTGTTTTTAGGAAAAATCAAATCATATTCATTTTTATCATAGTCCGCGGTTGTGAAGAAATAACAAAAAATCAATAATATTTTAATATACTAACAGTATTAAAATCTCAAAAATCACCAAATAGAAAATCATAACTTCTTAAAATGCCAACTGACTTCATTACTAGAATAGTAAATTTTTCAGTAGAACTGAAATGAATTTATTAGTTAATTAGACAACTAATTAGCAACAACTGATTGTAAATGTAGATCATCGGCCTGTTGCTAGGCGACACCTTAGCAACGATTTAACAACCCGAGCAACGGTATCTCTTATTTAATTATTATAATACAAATATAAAATACATATGTCTTTTTAAATATACAAAAATTGTAACTACAACAATAAAAATACAAATAAATGTAATACAGTACTATTTACAACAATTTTTTTAAAATTATTTATTTAATGTAATTTACAACTGTACAAAATAATACAATAGGTAAATATGTAGTATGTTTCATATACACTTGAAAATC
>NW_027105067.1:0-33327 GCF_000696795.3 Halyomorpha halys
TCAACAACACCAGTACCTTTTTTTATTTTAAACAATTTTGAAATCACTTTATTGTACTTTGGATATGTTTTAAGTTGTATCATACTTCCAGTAGGGCTGTGACCATCAAAATGTGCGTTTGTCTGCATCAAAATTTATTTATAATTGTCATAGTCACTTTTGTTGACCAGAGATAGATAATGTCAGAAATTATAATTTAGTAAATGTTTTCCTCAAAAATAGTGTTGGATTTATTGAAGAACTATGATAGTTCAACAATTTCAGGAATCGCTAGATTAAAAAATAATTGATGAAGTATTTTAAAGGTTTTAATTAATAATTTAAAGTCGTTAATCATTAAAAATACATAATAATGGGTTAAATATTTTGAATTATTGCATTCAACTTTTTTCACAGCGATGATTCGTTTTTCTATTGGCTAGAGTTTTGTTAACTCTATTATTTTTATCACAAAACCAATGGCTGTGATTATATTAATTTTCACTCTCACTGTTTACTTTATTCCGAATTAGTCTTATTGTTACAGTAATCATTACCAAAATCTGTAAAAGAATACTTTTTAAATTTAGCCTAAATATTAAATATACTTCAGGTTTGAGTAGGATGAAACTGCAAAGTGATTGGTATATGGGGTTACTGTATGAGTTCAATGCTCTATTGATATGAGTTGAGAAGTTACGTTTTAGGATCTTTTAAAGAATCTCGCTTTTATGTTTCAATATTCCGTTTTTGTATGAAGGCTTGTACTCATCTATACATCCGTATTGGTAGACTAAGATGTTAACGTAGGAGACCCAGTTATATTCTACATCAGGAATTTCTGTGTCCAGCACTCTTAACAGACTAAGAAAGATAGTTTGGAGAGTCCATTTTCTCTATATCAATGACAGTTTGGACCAGTAGTTATTAATCTTTGTTATTAATTCGGAGGACTTCTATCTGCCTCCAGTCGAATTATTTAGGTTTGGGTGTTCTTGGGCCATCCATATAGGTATAAATTGAATTATGTATATGTTATATTTGTACTTAGGATCTAGTGACTGGAATGGACAGACCTGATTCCCAGGGTGTTATATTCTTGCTCGAGGTGTGATCAGGACTGTGAAGCATATATCCTTTTTATATATTTTTCATTTTACTCAACGGAATCATTTCATTATGTGAGCCATTTAGAACTGGATTTGTCCACTTTTTATGAAAAATATTTTATTTAGAAAAGTTAAGTTTCAATTAAATTAAACAAGGCTGTTCATACTTTACCAGAAACACACGTTGTGAACTCATTAACACGTGGTGAAATATTAACAGAGAAGTGTTATTTAATTTTTGAATTTGTTTAATTGAAGTATTTGTACTTGCCTTCACTTTTCATTAACTTTTAAATTACATTTAAGTGATTTTTTATTAATATCTTGAAGGCTATAAGTGAAAATATATTCCCTTTGATCTCGACACAAATTGGATGTAAAATGAAGGTTGTTAATCAAAACTTTTCATTTACATAGTTCTCTTTTTATCATTGGCCGCTAGAGCCTCTGAAATTTTCTAATCATTCAAGCATGCTTCGAAATTTAAAATTCTTTATTTTAAAGTCTCTCCAAGAACCAAGATGATCCCATTTAAACTGTCATCAAAACTTATGTTTTTCCTAAAATCAATATTATTTAATTTTTGTCCGGATGTAAAATTTAGAAAAATGTACAAAGCGCATTTCTGTTCCTAACGATTTATTTTTGTCATAAACAAATTTATTTATGCAATGTCAAGATATCAATAGTTATATCATGCCCATCCATGGAAATATTTCCGGTGCTGAATAGAGGGAACTGGCACCGAGTACATTTCAAAGGAGCTCATCTTACACGACCCTTGAATCCCTTAGGCCCTTTGTAAGAGTCAGCCATCCAATGATATGCTTTGCCACAACTCTCTGATTGGTCAACCATTGCAGAGATGTGTAACCGAATAAGGTAATGCGGGCATAACATGGATAGGGGTTGTCTTCTCAATATAATTTGAAAGACTATTTTGAATTTACCTGCATCTGTGACAAAAAGTTAAAAGTCACAAAACAGTAGGCAAAATTTCTGGTTATTGCTTATTCTGCTTCCTCACTAACAAAGGTAGGGAAATTGTGTATACATGCAGGAATGAGAAGAAATTATCTCTAAAATTAACGTTTTAGGTAAGGTGCAAATTTGCTTCCATCCGTGGTCAAATTTATTTTCGGGTATAATCGACCGAAATGTTTATTCAACTTTTATGAAATTGTTAGTGAGTAACAGCTTCTCCAATACGGCCAGAAATTTTTAGTCCGTTTTTATTTGAAGAACAGTTAAGGATCAGTGCAGGCATGGCATAGTACACATTTTATGAAATGCTTTCTCTTATAATGAAATGCATTACACTATGTTTTCCTTGATACATGTTTCAACAACGGCTTGTCCTATAGAATATATTCTCAAACGACAAATCATTAATATTTATAATATAAAGATTAATAATTTGCCATTTATTCTTTTATTATTATTCTTTTTCAGCATTTTTTATAGCGAAACTAATCACTTATATGTTATATAAGTGAATATTTTTGCTATAAAAAATGCTGAAAAAGAATAATTAACAGGAAACGAAACTTAAAAAAAAAAACAGAAATAATTAGCCCTTGTACTTGACACATTTTTATTTTTTGATATTTTCATTTAATAATAAATGCTAATAAAGAAAAAATAATTAAATTGAAAAAATTGGGGAATTTAATTCTTAAATTTGGACCCTATAGGTTCGTAAGAATATAAAATAACTGTTCCATGATCATCATTTGATCTTAATAAATTTATCCTATTCGAATTTCTTTTAATTGAAGAAGAATTGAAGAACTTTTTTTCTCTAAACAGTTAAAAGATTTTAACAAATCATTTACTCTCTTTTGAGAAATTACCTCACAGAATTGTTATTTTAAAATCTTTCAGAAATTGTTCATTATTATTAATCATTAGTATTATCTCGTAATGTAAAAAATTTACAGTATAAATTATATATATCATATTTTGGACATTATAAACCTCGATTTCCTTCTTATAATATCCATTATTGGAAATTGATTAATAAAAGAGATATTTCATTTAATTAAGAGGGATTTTCCTCATTATAATTCAATTTCATAATCCTGAAATAATTAAATCGTTACGCAAATACTCCAATTTATGAATTTTTACTTCTAATGCGAAAGCCTCACAATTTGGTATCCTTTTCGCTCTCTCGTCGATACGAAGGAATAACTTGGCCCAATAAACAAACACTGATAGTTTTTACTGTAATTTTAGTAACACGCTCACACTCAGGAAAAATATGTCTTTCAAAGAACACCTTAATTTATTGGTTGGTTCTGCACTTCTTCTGGAAAGGGGATCTCTTTAGCTGAATAAATTTAGTATAAGTACAAGACATGGTCTTAGCGGGGCGGGCCCTACGGGGAAGGATTGCCTTTTTTCGTGTGTTATGATCTCCTCTTGTGAGATTTTGACATGTCGTCGTACATCGATCAATCTACTCGCTATAGTTGTCTGTTTCAAAAGTCAGATAAGTAAGTCTACCATGGAGAGTGGTAAGAAGACTAACTATAATACCATACGGCAAACAAAGATATATATATATATGTATGTATTATATATTATTGTATTTAAATGAAAAATAAAGAGTTTTTGAAAATAAAAAAAATAAAAAGAGTGGTATTAAAAGTGGAGGGTTTCATTCTGTTTTTTATTTTCAGACACTTTTTAAATATTGCTCGATTTAATTATCTTAAAGTTTCCTCTTCCTGTTTTAAGCTAATATTACAAAAGTGCTATAGAACCGTCGCTGCTCGGGGGTCTTAGCGGGGCGTGTCTGGCCGGGAAGAATTGACTTTTTTTGTGTTATGATCTCCTCTTGTGAGATTGTGTCGTGTCGTACATCGACCAATCTACTCGCTATAATTGTCTGTTTAAAAAGTTAGATAAGTAAGGAGGGCGGAGTGGAGGGTTTCATGCCGTTTTTCATTTTCAGGCGCTTTTTTAATATTGTTCGATTAAACTATCTTAAATTCTCCTCTTCCAGTGATCACTCTAAAATTAAGAAGCATGTACCTACTCTAACTAAGCTAATCGATTAAAATTTTTAAATAATATACGTTAGCTAAAATCCCGTACCATTACATACCCTAAAACCTTCAGAATATTTCTTTTTTTTTTTTGTACTAAATGTTTAAATCATGTACAGTTCTCGGAAAGGATTTAGAATGAATCTGTTTTCTCGATAAAATCTGAGCCATTCTTTTGTTCGTTTGGAGGGAAATATTTACAGAATGGGGTGGTAAAGCTATCTATCTATTGTTATGCAGTTGTTTTTTGCAGTTCTCGTGGTTTGATTTTATTTATCTTTCTGTTTCCCTCGGGGCTCTTGGTGCTATATTCTACAATAATAAAAGATTACTACTCTGAATTGAGGTGATCGGAAAATTACTAGGTACGTTTTGTATCTGTTTCATTTATTTATTTTTAAAAATTATTATCCAATTCCTACTGTTTAGTAGTAATAAAACGTGCAAATATAAACTATGAAAGAATTTGATGATTCATTATAGGAGAATTAGTTTCCAAGATTAAATATTAGTTTTTGGAAATGTGAGTGGTAACGTAAATATATAATATACCGATGGAAAGCTACATATTTTGGAAAAATATGTGTAACGTACAAAGTAGTAGTTGGTAATTTGGTAATGGGTTTATTTGAAAATGTATAAATAAACAGAATTTTTAATTTCTTTTTCGCTCATGTTTACTTTATTGTTATGAAGGTGTCACCACAGAGAGTAGTATTTTGCTACTCTATACGAGGTTCTTTTTATTTATAAATTAATTGAATCTTAACTGTCGGAAAAAAGTTTAAATAGCTTTTATTTTTTTCTTAACTGTTATTAATTCTTTTTCGCTCAAAAAATAATTATAATTTTGCCACAATATTTGATTGATTATCTTGTAGTATTGTTATTGAAAAATCATAAGACCTTGTTTTGGTTACTGTGTATTAATGAAGCTTTACAACAGTAAAGACTTTAAGATTTATGTTTATTATAAAATAAAATGTTACATCGACATTGAATCTTTATTCTTACGAAGTAGGGCTAAGTTACTTCTAATTATTGCTATTGCTTGGAGTTATAGGGGAATTAAGGAGAGGGATTGCCACGGTGAGAGAAGTGGGAATTCGAAGGAACCTATGATGAGTGCAAAGAGAATAAGCACTTTGAAGTAATCAATTATTTTGTAGGTTCATTGGAAAAAAAGTGGGTGAAGGGAAACAAAATCAGATTTAAGTATGTTACGATGAAAGATGAGTGTAAAAGGAGTGAGATATTTTAGGAATGTTTTATGGAACCCCTTCGGAATTAGCTCAAAATATGTTATTTATAAAATTGGTCGTCACTTTCGGTTAGGTGGTCCTTTAGCAGTGACAAATTTGACACAAATAAACAAAAGAGCCTATCTTCCTGTTGATTACCTTCACCGATAAGGGTTAAAATGTCGGCCATACTTGTTAATTAGGATAGCATCATAAATATAACAATATACTTTAGAATAATGGTTGTTAAACATGGTTTATCATAATGGCTATTATCGATTAGTCAGGTATTTAGGTTAATAGGTGTAAACAATTTTGGATGTTGTGTTAAATGTTTATTTTTGTTGAGCTTCAGTAACTGGAAAGAAAGGAACGCACGGTAGGTTCAATTCTGTGGGATCTATGCTAGAAAGTGTTGAATGATGAATGTTCCTATTGTGCGAGTACCGGCTAGAATAATAACTAACTGATTAAATAAGACTAATTAAGATTTGTAAATTATTAGCCTAAAATAATGAATGCCTGATTGTCGTTTAATTGAACCAACATGTTTTTTTACCAGTGTTGAGGAGGATCCAACTCCCTTTCAGTTGGGGGATCGAACAGTTTGAATAAATATTTTAAAATGAAGAACGTGTTTCAATAAACAATTGACCTAAATACCTGACTAATGAATAATAGTTAATAATAAATATGTAGGTCGAAAATAAAGCTTGTAATAATAATAGCTTGGGGGTGACGGCAGCAGCAAGGTAACGCGCCTGTCTGTCAACCCATAGATTACGAGTTCGAGCCCGGCCCTACTCGGGATTTTTTCAAGCAAAAGATTATGCAATACTTACTCACAATCTCCCCCCGGGCATTTGTGAGGCCCATCAGCTAATGGGTGGCACTCACAAAAATAGGCGTGGGAGTGACCGAGTATGAAAACCACGTCAAGAAACTCGCGATGTACATACGTAAGTACATCGGGCGAAGCCTAGGACTCCACGGTCTGTCGCGCCAATGAAAAATAAATAAAATAAAAATAATAAGAATAGCTTTGTTATTAACTCGTGTACTCAGATGAATATTTACCCTCGGACTAGATACATAAGTAAATATTTTGGTTGTTTATCAACGTTTACCAAACATCGAAAATTTAAATCAATGTCGACAACAATAATAATGAAAACTATTCTGTGACAATATTATTTGCGCTTCTTGGGTCCACTTAACACAGAAAAATAGTAACTGACATTAATTAGGGAATAAACAGGTGGTTGCTTCCTAATAACACAGGAAATTCTTGAATAAGGCACATCTACCCTTGTTAGATTACCAGCCTTAAAGCCGTAATTGGGATGTTATGAGACGGATTTTTTTCATTCTTGCTTTACGATGATATATAATGAATTTTCTTTTTTTCTATAAAATAAAATTCCCATGGATAAGCTGAGCTATATGTATTATATAAAATATAATATAATATATTTATAAAAATGAATATTTGTTTGTTTGTATTTTATGAGCTGCCATTTCGTTAATTTGATTGTGATGGAGAGTTTTGCTAGATGTTGGGGATTTTACCAGGAAGGTTAAAGGATATTCCAATTTTTTTCGGTAAAAAAAGTTTTTAACAAAATTAGGCATATTTGGCGCGTTGCTCAGAAAGTATAAGATTTTCACGGTTATTATGTGCCTATTGATTCGTCTCTTTCCGAGGAATAAGAAACAATTTATTAATAATTCCATATATTATATTCACAGAAAATTAAAAAAACATAATGAGGATTTCAATAAAGTAGGTAAAAAAAATTGTTTTATCAAAAAGCAAATTATATTGGTTTACAGCGTCGTCTGAAATCTTTAACCATATTTCAAAGAAATAAAAAATCAGAAATTTTTGAACTTATTTTATTTCGATGATTTTTTTTTCTCCCTGTGTTCATTGTTTATATCTCATTTAGAAAGCTGAATATTAGCTCTTTTTATCTATATTTCTACCATTTAGGTTTGTTCCCGTTATATGGGCGTTTATTTTATATCTCCAGTTCTAATCTGTTTAATAAGTTCCGGTGTGTACCCATTGGTGCAGATTATAGAGCCCCAAACTACAAGTTTCGAGAAGATTGGGTCGAGTTGATGTTAGTTCTATTTTTACCATATGTGTTAGTAACATAGTGTTATTTACCTAACATATATATATAATCCAATGTGTAAATAACTAAATATATTAATTTATATTAATCTTCAATCAAGTTACCTACATCCCTAAATCTAGAAATTTGGAATATTACCGGATCTGTTACTCATATTATAAAATTTATAGCATGAAAACAATTTGGAACACTTCTGACCTTAGCAAAATGTAAGGTTGGACTTATGTCTACAGCTGCTTTGCATACTATAACAGCCTAGAGAGCTCCTGAATTATTCAGTCAGTTTAGATAAGGCTTATACGATGCTTTTATATCGACTAGATGTCAATATAACTTTTAAACTGAAACTTTACGGCTAAAATTGGAATAGGATAGTTTTTACTTTTTTGATAAAATATTCAAGTGGAGAATTATTAATCTTTCTATAGAAGATATTTATGAAATAAATTATAAACTTAAATAAGAATATCACATACTATAGCTTGCACGTTAAATGAAAATAATTATAAACGATTTTATTTTGGTGTTTTTTTTTTTAGTTGGAATCATTATTTATTATTATGTATCATAAGTTAAGGCGTGTGGCTATTAACTCCAAGGGCCCGTGTTCGAATCCAGCTAGGCAGAAAATTATTTACCAGCTGTATATTAACTTAATTTTTCTCGGATATTTTTATCTGTAATATTAAAAATTAAATTTGTACAACTAGAACCCATGAAGGGTCACGGTTGCAGTATTCTGCAAGGGAGTTCTGTTGCTAGACCAACGGTTGTGCAAGGAGGTAATTTGGTTAGAATCATGCTCGACCGCCTGATTTTTACCTAATTAAGAGTACTTTATGAGGCTAGGTAGATACCGGAGGGCTCTTGAACCCACAGGATTTTTTCACGGCTGCAGTGAAACAGATCTTGGAGTTTATAGTCCAGTGTCTTACTACTGCTACCCACTCCCACTAATCTATAATATATTATAAAATATACCATAAAAGATTATTTTTTATAACTTACAAAAATCATATTAAATAAAATGTTTTATCCAGTACAAAATCGTATTGCTTATTTAGCTAAATTAAAACAAATGTTTGGATTAACTTAATTTTAGTCTCTTTAAAAATACTAAATAAAAAAATATTGTTTTTTTCCTTTGTTAATCATGTTTCCCTTATAGCAACTGAGTTAGCGAAATCATTAGTAAATATTTCGAAATTATTAAAAATGCTCAATTATTACTCGGCTGTGTGTGAAGTTTTAGGTGTTGCATTCCAAATCTAGGGTTGTTTTTTTATAATTAACAGTTTTGATACTTGATTATTTTGAAAAGATTTTGTAATAAAATAGTTAAATCGGTTAAACTATTTCAATAAATCACCACATGATTATTTAATGCCTAATTATATAAATAAAAAAATATTCAAAACGGATTCGGCAACTATTTATTTAAATTATATATGGTGTAGTTCATCGACTTTTTGAAATTTTCAAGAGTTATCAGTCGATTTATAAATTTCTAGTAAAAAAACTAAGACTTGAAAATAAACTTTTAATAAAAGAAAAATTAATCTAAATATTTAAAAAAATTGTTGGCAATCTTTGCCATTACACAGGAGTTTATAATCATCTTTCATTTTGCAACTCTTTCTTTGCTTTGGTAAAAGCAATTATTTTTTAATCTTTACAAAGCAGGTCTGGTTATTGCTGTAATGAGCTTACGTCTTTGCGAAACGATTTAAAGTCTGCCTGTTTATTCTGTACTTTTCAACCTTAACCTGTTGTCATTTTATACCAGTTCACTTTTCCATTTTGGACGGATGAATTAAAGTCATTTGGTTTATTTTTAATTTTATAGTTCTAATTGAAGTTTTCTGATTTCTATTTAGTTGTCAGTTTTTTTTTACTGCAGGTTTAAAGTTTAGATTATATTTTTATCTTAATATCTTAAAGGTTTTCATTTCATAAATTGGTAATAAGTATTGGTTTTGGTATCTGGTAGGGAAAACTAGTTCGGCAAGTGGGCCTAGCAGTTTTGCCAAACCCTGGTGCGAATACCAGAGGTGGTAGTGTGTACTAGCCAAGTGTACTAAAGTCATGATTTATTATTCGGGACCTCTGAGAAATAAATATTTACTGTTTCAGGTGGGAATCGAACCCAAAACGTTCCGAACCAGGCACTCTAAAACCTACGCCCCAACCCATACAAGTCCCTTGATTTAATAATTTAATTATCTGGTAACTGAGAAATCAATTCTAGGCCTATTTAATCCTTTAACAATATTTTTTTAGTTATGAATTATTAACTTATGTAATTGAAAGTGTACAAATTTAAGGAGTTTTAATCAACCTTTCCCCTCTATTTTCCCCCTTCGCCCTTTAACTCGGTATAATACTAGTTTTCAATTTTTAATTTTTTACTCATTAAGGCGTCTCTACTTTTTCAAGTCACTGTTAAAATTTTAAAGCTTTAATGATAAATTTTCTATTGATATAACATAGAATCGAACACGGGTCAAGGATTATATTGTACCGGTAATAGTTAAAAATGTTATCTGTAGATATAACCTAGTAATTAAAACGGGCTAGAGTGTAGTACCTCGTAATACTGATTACAAGTTTTATCATATAGGTGTATGATTAGTACACTTCCAGGATTATTTCCATCTCTTGGTTGACAAAACAACCTACCAGTCTGAAAAAAGAAAGTACTCCAATATAAATATCAATGTATTTGGACTTATAAACCTTACATCTTTTATTGAATGTAATGGTTTATCAATATATACAAATTTGTGAATCTGTGTGTGTTGTTCCGAGCTGAATGTAGCATATCACTGATGTTAAAAACAAATTAAGTCTGATGAACGTTGCCATTATTATTACAGTTGATTTACAAAGCTACTTGATTATGATATCGAATATAATGACTTAATAAAGATATAATATTTCTTGTATACGCAGGAACAATATATTTTGTCGCTTATGTACGGACTCGGTTTTAGTGTCGGAATTCAGATTTTATTTTATTTATTTTTTTTTATACATTTTTAAAATGAAATACTTGTAATATTCTTGAAGGATACTGGGACCTCAAAAATGATATATTAGATATGTTTGTATAATGTTACCTACGGAGGACACAGTATCCTTTGACGAGTGATGGAGGTACTGAGAGCCGATGTACTTAGGTAAGTACCAGCCCGAATGCGGTAGAGCAACCCGACGGCACAGGACCTCCCAGGTCCGGCCCAGGGCTAGGCAGCCACAATAGCAGTCGGTACCGCCTAAGATGAAGTATTTGACGGTACCGGTAGGTATCTCATAATATATATTTTAATTATTATATATCTATATTTATTATTTTTTAATTACTAGTATGGATAATGTACAAGTGGTGAGTATAAGAAACACTGGCAAGTTCTAAGCCGTAATGGGGTAAAGACAGAGAAGGGTAAATGTGTAAATCGTTTTGAAGGGTGGGATTTGAGCACCTTTGCTTGAAAACCTCCTCTCTTATCTGACTCATCTTATTAACCAAAATATTGAGTTAAATATTTATCCCTGCTACTGTGTTAAATAATTCTTTTTTAGGACTAGAGACAATAATCATTGGGAAAAAAATTCAATAAAGTGTGTATGTGGGAATTGTTTGAATTTATGTATTGACATTTGCATAAAAATACATTTAATATATTTGTTGTTAGATTATAATGGTATGGTATAGACTAATAGAGATACTGATAACTAGCATTCTGATAACATTTCTACATCTTCTAACACTATGGTCTCGAGACCACCTTCTTTACAGGCACTTCGGAGCATTGTCAGGAATGGAAGAGGAAGCAAGATTAGAAACTAGAGATTTTGGGTGGTTAGGGAATTCATAATGAAAGGATTGTGGTTCGGGCTAGATTGGTTACATATGTAACATTAAGACCTTTATAGAGGATTTTATTGGTGACAAATTAAGGATTTTGGGTTGTAAGGATTGGATACGAGAGGAATTAGAAGGTTTAGTTTTTGAATTTAATCCATTAAAGAAACTTTTGATTTTCATTTAAATTCTTGCTAACAAGAATTTAAATGAAAATCAAAAGTTATTAATAGATTATTAATAACTTTTGATTTTCATTTAAAAAATAAAGTCAGTTTCCAATTTGAATTGGACACAATAAGCTGATTCGTGTAATTGCGGATTTAACAACTAGTCCAGAGATAATAAATAACTTGTAGAACAAAACACACAAATTTAATAAATAACTCACAACACTAGAAAACAACTAACTAATAAAGTTTTTTTTTTTTATTGGGCCACCAATAATTCTCGCAGTAACCTCTCAGAAATACTACATTATTTATAAGAATCTAATAGAAGATTCTTTAGATGTTTATCTTTGTATTCTATACGCTTTAACCAGTATTTACCTATCTAAAGAAATCCACTGGTCTCTTAGCCAGAAATGGAACCATCTGCAGCCCATTCTCCCACCTCAGGTCTTCCCAGGAAAGTGCTTTAAAGTGCATATTGAGGCACTTTTGTAGTATATGTACCTAGAACCTTTCCTTAACACTCGAATACAAAAAAAGGTAAACAGCAATGCAGTCCTAACAATAAATCCTCACAAAATATACCGTTCATTTCCGCGGCCAAACCTAACATAATTCTAAACAAACAGTAATGTAACCAGAAGGTAAATGCACCAATAATTAATTCAGCCTCAAAATATTTTTAAATATCCGTAGAGAGGTGAACTTGTATTTTTCTTTATATATAACCTTTTAACTTTCTTTAGGAAGCGATTTATATTACTTAAATAAATTAATTTGTATCCAAGTTAAGTCTTAAAACATTCTTCATAAGCCCAACATATCAGCTAGTTCGGCCATGCTCAAGGAAAATTGAATAAATAACAGCTTTTATTATAAATTATTTTTTAACAAACAATATTATTACTAATAATTTATTCTACCTTAAATATAAATTTACACCTCACATCTAATAATTTAAAAACTTTTTGCATGCTATTCTGCCAAGATCATTAATTTCAGTCAAATCACCATATGAAACAATATAATAGTAGGGAATTATATTAAAGAGCTTGCCTTAGCGTATGACTAATTACTTATTTTGTAACTTTTCCGCATTTTAAAGCTTTTAATTACATATTAACTTTACAGTATTATCACTCATTATTTACAACCTTCCATACACTCAGGTGAGGCATATAATTGATCTGTTTTAAAAAGAATTTTGGCCTAAATTTTTATTTCTTTTAATTTTAAAATTCATATCAAAGTTTACTGTAAATAGTTACATAAAATTCACCGATATTTTTCATAAATTAATTTTAATTAAATTAATTTATATCTGCATGCTGGTTAAAATTTCTCGTGTCCGTTTGTTGTATTTTTCTTGATTTTGAGACAACTGGTCTTATATTATGGCATCTTTTTGTCTTGTAAAAATATATGTAAATATATGTCTATTGTATGCTCGAAAAATAAATTTATATTTTGGATCATTTTCGTTTATTTTTTAAAATTATAAATATTTGAAAAACAGCAAAGAAAAAAGTATGCCTGAAGAATTGGAAGATTTAACAAATTCGATTTTAATTCCAAATGAACTCATAAACACTCAATAATGGAGAGTGTCAATCGAGTCTTGAACGTCCTGTGTTTAACTCTTCTCTCTCTTGGTTTCAAAGGTTATTCTGGAAATATTACTTATTCAATAGCGAGCCATTATGCTGTAACTTTTGAAGTAGGGCTCTATTTGCATTTGTTCCCTTGTTCGACTTTGTCAGCCAAGTTTATAGTTGGATTCTAGTTATGTTTGGGAATTATATAGAAGCCGAAGTAAGTCCAAACGGATTAGAGAGTAAGCGTTGTGAGATAACAAGGTCAATTGTAGATCCAATAAGCCTCGGGGACGGCGAAGGAGGAATTGAGGTCATTAATTATTCAATGTAGTCCGAAAGGCTGATCCCATCACTACTGAGGTGGCCTTTCTCCCAGCTGACGTCATCCGATCTGCTATTTATAAACAAATTACCCTCACTGATGGGGTGAAGTAATTTACAGATACGATGTAAGCTTCTAGGCGGCTATAGCATACACTATAGTAGCAGTGTCAGGTATCTGTTCCATATTTGGACCATATTCAGCTAAAAAATAATCAAAATTACAATACAAATAACAATAATGCTACATATTGTTTCATTTTTTTTTTAAGTATCCAAGTACTAGGAAGGGAGTTATTATCAAAAATATCCAACATTTTCCATATTTTGACTCTTTTCTTCTAAAACATTCTTGGTATATCTAAATTCGTGTTTTTGTAGAAAATTTAATTTCGCACCTAATGAAAAATGAATTAGCTAAATCCGACCACTAGACAGGGAGTTATCGAAAATGTCCAAATATTTTTTACGCGCCACTCCATATCCTACAGAAAAGATGAAACTATCCCGTCATATGATAGCATTACACCAATCTATGAACTCTTCACTTCCTTCACGAAGTAGATGTCTAAAGTTGAGTACCAAAGCTTTAGATGGACCAAAGAAATAAGTACAACATACGTGCTCACTCCTGACTACAAACATAGAAAGGAATAAAACAGGCTACCGTAGAAAGGTTGTTAGATACTGAAACAAAATATTTCTCTCAGATGCTAAATTATCTGAAATAAAGCAAGAGCTTGGAAGTATTATTCAGACATAGGTCATTGGATATATTGTGGAGCAAGGACAGTGGCTAGAGAATTAGATTTTATCAAAGATCTGGGGGACAGTCAAAAATTAGTACCATGGAAAAGAATATCAAAGAACAAGATTGAAGTTATTCGCTAGGAAATCTTAAACTAAAGGGAAAATTGGAATATCTTATGATCCTACATATAGGATCGGTACATTTCGCTAATAGTTTAAGAAGATATACTGAGATTGAAAACAGCCAAAGGAGGAATGGGGGGTGTTTTCATCAAAGCAGAAAGCCTTAAATAACGAATAAAGCAGATGACAATGAACCAATAAAACAACTAAGCAATTAAGACTCTTATAAGAAATTAAGTTTTGGTCAACGTTTGAAATTCAAGTTGAATAATAAAGATAATTTTAGAAAAGAATTCTAAAGACAAATTGGAGAACTCCTCAAGACCAACTGGTAAAAAGCAATAAATACATCGGTTATTCCAGAACTGACCATTACTTTTGGTATTTTAATGTGTTCTAATACGAAGCTCAAAGAGATGAATCATTTAGTTTAGAGTTTTTTTTTACCAAGAAAGTAAGTAGGAAGGGGACTTGTTTGTCTGTTAAGGGACTTCAGAGAGCAAGAAAACAACTTAGGATGAGTTTTGTACAAAGCAATTCCCCTGTGTGGTCAGCAATAAGTTCGTTGGACAGTGCACTCACCGCTTTGAACTTCACCGGAGCATAAAAAGATCCACTAGCAAATAATTTCTGATTGAAAGTTGGAAAAATAAAGCATTACCTGTTTGTTTTTTCCGTGCTTAGTCCAAATGAGAAACAAACTGGAATAATTCTATCAAGTGGCTCAGAAAGGATATTTATTTCCCGAAACGAAAAGCATTATTTTGGCAGTACAAGATCAGGCGGTTGCCACCGACGAGTATAGGAAATATATATATATATATGGATAAGACATTGATGACCGTTCTCACTTATGCAAGATTGCAATTGAATCTATCCAGCATATATCTGGATTTCAAGCATTGTTACCTTGTGACGTACAATAGTCTGGCCAATACCCAGCAAGCACTAGTGTTATATAAAATTAAAGCTAATCCAGTTTCTTATTTTTTATTTATTTTATTCATTTAAAATATTACATTACTTATGGTTCGGCCAGATGATATGTGACATATCGGTCGATGCCAAAATAACACATAGAAATGATAGACATAAGCCAAATGTAATTATTACAATTTTGACTATTAGGGCGTTGTGGAGGCAATACAATTTTAAGCTTGATAAGTACATTATGAATTGACCTCAAACCTTAAATCTAATAATTTAATTAACATTTACTAAAATGAAAATGATGTAAAAATATAAATTAAATAAAATAAAAATAATAATAACAATAACTCATAGGACTTTGAATTGAATAATAAAGCTGCAAATTTACAAATAGTGAATTAATATAATAATGAGAATAAAACAAGATAATAAAGAATATGACAAATATAAGGAATCAATAATATCTAAATAAATAATCTGTATTACTAAACATACATACATAGCTAATTCTAATTCTAATATAATAAATAAATTATGTGAGGCTAAGAAAAAAATTCAGGCAGATATGTTCATTGGGTGAATCAAAATCAGTTATCGGGAACCATAAAAGTAAGGAAGTACCCAGTTAAATATTTCGTTTTTAGTTATTTTTGTAGTTGATTTATTTATTAGTTCTTCTGGTGAGCGATTGGAGAGATATGGTATCATATAGTTGTTGTTGTTGATTGTTGCTTAAAGGCGTAAAACCCTCTGGTCATCAACGCATATGGCATGATAAAAGTAAAAAAAAATAATATAAATAAAAAATATAACAATTAAAAAAAATAAATAAATAAAAAATAAAAATCGAAAAGGAGTTATAATTTATAAAGAAGGCGATGTGCTTTTAAAAATTCAAACACTTGTGTAATTTTAGCTTCCTCATCTGTGTGAGCTTCGGATAAATTTGGGGTCAGTCCTATCCTGTTTATTGTTGGCAAATAGTGAGTACACTCTTCAAAAATATTTATTGTTATAGGGTTGTTCGATGAATTTAATTTTTTTTCTAACGTTTTTTAGATATATTATTTCTTCTCCAAATAAATAATTATCCATACATTTTTAGATAATTTCTAATAAATATTATCAAAACAGGTATTTTTAAGTAAAAGCAGAACAATATATTAGGATAGTTCTTTGATTACCTACCACACTGTAGTTAATAAAAAACGGGACAGTCTTAATAGACCAGAAATCAAAAATCAAGAAGTGTATATATGATTGGTATTGCTGTAGCAACCGAAAATAATATAACCAAATAGTATCGAAAAAGACCAAGGAATACCAAGATTTAAGGCAAGAACTTCGGCAACTTTAAAGACTTGAGTATATAAAGGTATATTCAGTGGTGGTTTCTTGCAACGGTCTCATCCAAGACGATACCAACCGCTCAGTCAAGAATCTGATGCTGCTTGAAAAAGTATTGGAGAAGGGTAAAAAGCAGTTCTCAGCACAGCGAGTGTTGTACGAAAATTTTTAAAAATAGTTTAAAATCTGAACCTAACCCTTGACATTTTCCGAGTTGTTGAATATTTCTGGCAATAGCCACGAAAGAGTGAAATTCTAAGATAACAATAAAATAAACTAGTATTTCATTTAAATTATTTTTTTTTTAGTTAAGTTATTATGTGACATAGTTCCTTTCTGCTGAACTTGGTCCATTTAGTTTTGGATCTTATTTATATCCACAGTTATAAGACTGCATGTTCTAAAATGCCTGACTCGTGTGTATGTACCTGAAGTTCAATGCACGTTTATAATTTTTTTTTACTTTTTTAAAAATTTATTTATTGATATTTACAACTATACATAAAATACACCAAGTAAATTTTAGGAAATCATAATGGTATGGTACAATCATGTAGAGAAACTACCCATTGGTAGCACTCTAAAAACATTTTTACAATATAAGGTCTCGAGGCCATCTTCTTTTCAGAGGCCTCGGAGGATTTTCCGGAATGAAAGAGGAAGCAAGGTTAGAAACTAATGGGTTTTAGTGGTTTAGGAGTTTTCAATGGAAGGATTGATATCTGGTTCGGGCTAGATCAGTTACATAGTTAACATTAAGTTCTTTATGGATGATTTTAGTTGTGCTAAAGTAAGGAGCATTAAGGATTTTACGAAGGATTTTTGATTGGATAGGAGAGGAATTCGAAGGTTTAGTGGAGCCCCAAAGCTCAACGCCGTAAGTCCAGGGCCCTGTTTCATAATAAAGTACAAACTAATACTTTTAGCTTTCATTGTGAAACAGGGCCCAGATAGACCTTATAATTGTCATGTAAATCAGTCATTTGTAATGATTGGAAGTGCTGTAATAGTCGAAATCGACGTGCAGTTTCCTGTCTTTTCAGTCCTGTGTGAGGATTACGTTTATAGGTTAATTTTAAAGTTGGGTACATAGTTTTTAAATAAGAGTATAGTTCAGTTAATTATTACTACTTATAATATGTACAATGGTAGATTTTTGTTTCGAAATTTGTCTTTTGAACATATTTAATGAATATTTGTCTTCTTAATTAAATTACCGAACTCATTTTACTCGGCTTGTTTTGCTCTAATTAATGAATGGCTTTGAAAACATTAGGTCTAATCTTTAAATCTTTTTCCTTTCTTCAGTGAAAGAGATGGATCAGACAGATTATTTATATTCAACTATTCATTTATCTTGTTAACGATCTTTTTTTTATTATTGTTGTTTCAAAAATTTGTTTCAGAGAAATATCTCCAGCAATACGTGTAGTATAAGAAATTATTTCGTTTGTGTTATTTTACTAAATAATTAAAAAAAAGGAATTTAGGTAAAATGTTATTACTGGTATTAAAAATTGTAATTGAAGAACTGAATATAAACGTTTTTGAAACCTAGCGCCAAATATGATAATTAAGATTGCTATGAAAAAAAAAAAAAAACTGGTACATCAGATTTGACGCAGACATCATGGATATTTTTATATATGTGTTCATGTTGCAGTTATATATGAATATATATATGAATATATATGATGTTTAAAATAATCTCTGTATTATAATATTTTACATTTATACATTTTACAAAATACAAAATACATTTATTTTTATTTTACAGACAAAGTTCATAAATTTGATTCCTACCACGGCCTTATTTACATAACTATAACCGTCAAATGAAGTAATCTTAAACATTACTTTAATTTTTTCTCGCATTTTATTTTAGAATGCCTATTGATTGAAACCTAAAATAATTAAACTCGAATGCCGTGTGCTTTGCTGAAATTATATAGGGAAATTAATATTTGAATATTATATCTTATTTTAATTTCCAGATTACATCCTTTTGTTTTTTTAGTATATAGCCGATACTAATTTTCCAAGCAGTGGAAATTATTACGTTGGAAAATTATTATATCTTGTTGCCTGACCTTTTAATGTATAATAAAAATAAAATTAAAATTTCGTTTTAGTAATAATTTATTGAGGAAAAAAAATGCATTGATTTTTTATTTTTATTTAATATAGAAATATTTAAATATCCCAGCATACATATATAGATACATTATTCAATTTAGCTATCCTATATAAAGAAGTATATGAAGTCAAGGAGTAAATTTTTTATGTGTTTAATTTTGTGGACTTGTGCTATAAGTTAAAAAAAAATAAAGATTGTAAAGAAAAAAAAATCCGTCAGTTGCTCAGTATCCGTAAGTAGATAAAGATTTTATGTTACTGATGAAGTCGTATTAGTACACCGAAACTGCTTCGTGTTATTTCTATGCGAGGGAGATTATTTTCGTTCGTTATTATTTTGATGGTGTTAAACTTAGCTGGTCACCAACGCCATTTATGTTTTATTAATTTATGCTTGTATTTTTTTGTCTGTTCGATGTCATATTTATGATAGTAAATTATTTAACTTTAAAAATTGATGTACTATTCTCGTCCCTAAGGATTGTTGATATATTCGAACTTAATCCAAAACCATTACGGTGTAGTGTGAAACAGAAAAATGTCAAATTTTTATTACAATATTGACATTCCGGAGACGTCTATTTATTGGAGGTACTCCAAGACATGCCTTCATTTTTTGTAATGTTTAGTGTGTTCCTTGAGCTTTCATTCCACACTGGTATCCTTCCATGTTTATTAATTTCCTTTTCGAGGGGTTTGCTTATATCTGAAGGATTAAAATTGTGAGTGCTTCTATTGCTTTTTCCTTTCTTACGATTCCCTCGTGGCTTGGAACCTTTACAAATTTAACTAACATACCCAGGTATTGTGAAGTGCTTAAGTTGAGATAGATGCAGTAAATTTCAGGCTGCTCCGAATACGATTCTACGTATGCCTTTTAACGAGCTTAACAAATCTGTAATTAATATTATATATCTTTTATTTTTTTGGGGCTCCAACCTTCTTGCATTAAGTCAACTGTAGACGATCCTGTCTAACATAGAAAATCTCATAACTAATGTCCGACTTTTTTCACCATGAGTAATTTCTTTGACTAAGAATCCAATCTAAATTAAAAACGGCCAAAAATGTAACTGGCTCCTACTTTGGCTTGGCTTGGCTTGACTTACTTGGCTGAACACCCTTCAAATAATGTTTTTGATTAGTAAACTGTTATTTACCATGTGATCTTTTTTGATTGATGGGCGCCTTGACGAAAGCTAACGATGAAAGAATTTATCCTTTGAACAGGAGGGGTTCCGTTATAATGGCTTCAAAAGCATTAAATTTGCAATTTATTTGCTGAGAACAGGACGAAATTGATCGTTAGGAAGGGTGTTCCCTTTTTGAGAGGAAAATTCGAGGACAGCCATGACATTATTGCTGATTTTTTTCACTAAAATATTTAATTATGACGAACTAAAAAGCTGCTGATTAATTTTGCCCCTAAAAAATTTACAAAATGTAATTAAGTTTTCAAAAAAAAGAAGTAAATTTAGTTGTCGGTTCCTTCTTGGAAACAAAACTGCCTCTGAAAAAAAGTAGGTCAGGGCAGAGGAGGGGCTCCTCTTCACACACTTTATCCTTTCCGATAAATGCTCTTCCTTTTCCGATTTGAAGTGCTATAAAGTATTACTATTATTATCTTTGATTTATATATTACTACGCCAGCAGAAATCATTTATGAAAAATGATAAATGAAATATTTAATCGTCTGCTGGGATTATCTTCCGGTGGAAAGAAAGTAAATAATGTTTGATAAAATAAACCAAATTACTCTTATTTTTAATTTTATTAGTATTTGACTATTACTAATTTCAAAAATAAAAATAGTTTATAAACTTAATGTATCTATCGATTTATTTTTGTTTGACGACTACCAAATGTAGGGAAGCTTTGTACTCATGAAAAAAATAGAAAATATTTTTTTTGTTAAAGTACAAAATTTTCACTCCATTTTTACGTTTTGAAATAGAACAAATTAGATTCCTTGTCTGTCTGTCTGTAGACAAATTCGTTTTTGGGCTTATCATTATCCCAAAATGTTCTTGGTACACCAATATTTCGAAAACGAATCATTCAATTTTTAATTTTTTTTTTCAGACTCAATTTTGGTTGACCTAGTCTAGTAAAAATTTCATCAATCAGCTACTTTTGCTTACCCAGGCGAAAAATTCCTTTTTAGGTTACATCTATATTTCATCAACTACTCGTCCTGTCGATTTTCTTCTTTAACGACGAATCGTTGACCTTGAAATATAGGTGATTACCTATTGAATAAAAATCTCTATAAAAAGCATAATTTTAGAAAATGAAATTTTCACTTAATCTCTCAAAAAATTACACACTAGCTTAGACTGTGAAAAAAGAAAACTAAGCCATATAGTTGGTAGAATTTTTTCATTGGCAGAATAAAATTAATTTTATAGATTAGTATTGCATTTTAATTTTACCTAATATACGAGTTAATGAGGTTAATATTGTTTTTTTCTTTTAGCGAATATGCTTTTTATTTATATGTTTAATCCTTTTAAGGTTAATCCGAAGACCTGACAAGGACGGATAAGCGAGGCTCTACTTATCTGATGTTACACAAAAATAATCACTTTGGAAAATATCATAAACTTCGATAAATACCAACATAACGCCCACTCTCCAATAAGAACTGTGTCTAAGCTGAATGCTCTTGGTATAGAGCAAATTAATTCCTCAGACTCAATAATAAATTCTATGTAATTTACTTTCTTTTTTCTAAATCCTATAAATTGAAAATCGGATTGTAAATAAATACTTGCTCCTCACATGTGTAATCTTCAGCAAGAATAGAAATATTTGCAGACAAAATATATAGCTCATGCCGATGAATACGAGGTTGCTTAAAGGAGTTGGAATTAAAATATCAATTATCAGAACATGTTCTGTATAAAGTTAACATTCCTTCCTCATGCAGTAAATTCCACAGTCATTTTTAATGATAATCACATTTCTATAATTTAAGAAAAAAATAAAAGAACTACAACCAATGTTCGATTTTTTTTGTGATATACTCCTCAACACTTTCAAGAAGGCCTGCCTTTGACTCACATTCCAGGGTTGCCCTGAAGATAATCAAATTCAGGTCAGGACTGCGTGCCATCCAATTCAGTATCTTCCTGATAACTTTTCCTTCCATGGAATCAGCTTTGTTATTTTCCTTTTTATTCTTTTTTCGTCAGCACTCGTTGAAGAAGTCTTTCTTTATTCTTTAGAACTTATAAAGGTGATTTTTATATATAATAAATAGTAGTTAACTTATTCGAGACCAACAGCACACACGGTGTGCAATGCATTTCCGATCCAAATAGACCGACTGCTTGCTGTTTGTTCAATGATCTTGAATTGCAATTATTAGTCATTATGGAAGAAGCGGCCTTTAGAACAATATTGGTTTAAAACAAAAATTATCCTAGATGTTTGTGAAAATAAAATTTGATTTTGGTTTCATGTTGTATTATGTTTGTATTATTCCAAGGGTTATCATTCTTTACAACAAATGAGGGCCATCCTTGCAGGAAAATTCATTATCTTGTACTGCTTCTTAAAAATTTATTTTTATTTAGGTTTATATTATTTTATTTTAATTTATTCATTTTATCTATAATCATATTATTATAACTCAAATAAGGATTTCATGTTGCCCGACTATTTTTGAAATAAATGTTGTCCAATTCAATAATGTATTATTATTTTATTTTATATTGCATACCTGGGCCTTGTTTCATAATGAAAGCTAATAGTATTAGTTCATAGTACAAGTCCAGAAACAGCCTGGTAATTGCACTAATACTTATTTTTCTCATATTAGTGAGGTCTATTAGTGATATTGTATGAGTTAAAATGTACTAAAGTACAAGACACTATTGTGCAAGTACACTTAATTGTATTAAGTTAAATCGACAAGACTAATACTATTAGTTTGTACTTTATTATGAAACGGGGCCCAGGTGTGCAGTCCTTCCCTCGTAATATAAACATTCAGAGGAGCCACCTGAACACAGCGTGCAATCATCTTAACTGTACAAAGGGAGTTACAAAGCAATTTATTTCTATTGCGAACATGTTTTTTTTTAAATCAAAAATGGCCGATAAATAGTTTGCAAAAAAATGTGGATTCTGAGGATGGTCTCCAAAAATATGTGCTGTCTCAAATGGGTTATTTTTTTTATTATATTTATTTATACATCAAATGTATATTAACTAAAATTTCCTACATCATACTATTTGGACGACATTTCAATATACAGCTAATCAAATCTTTGAACAGAATTTTAGTATACTTCTCATGAACGGTCAAGTTGAAATTTGATTCAAACCCATAAACCCGAGGACAATGTAATTGTACAATGCCATTTAGATAGTCTAGTTGTAATTTCGTCGAAAATTGAAACAAACTCTTCTTATAAACTTGCTAAATGATTCCTTAGGGGTGTATTATTAGTCAATATTTGTGTAGAACGATGCAGCCGAATTTAATAAAAATGTACTTATATGTGGATACTTTATAAACCATTTAATGGTTTTGTTGAGCAAGGAAACATGTTGAAATAACTTTTAAATGCTTTACGATAGACTAAAAGTATACTTTAAAAATATAAATTTTTATTAAAATTTAAATAATTAAAAAATTTTAATCATTTAAATTTTTTTGAAGAATTTGAATTGATAGAAAAAAATTAGTTTGTTTTTACAAGAGTTACTCTGAAGCTGAAGGTTGGTTGGACCATAAATTATTTGTTCATATTAAATAAGTAAGAGCTCAAATATTTTAAAATTACATTTTATATTTATTATTGAAGAAACCTATATATTGTAAATAATTATTAATTTAAGATAATACTAAAAATTTTAAACTTCAATTGTTATTCATCAAAAACTATTTCAAAAATATTTAATATAGAATGCAATAATAATTATTCCCTCTTGGCTATATTGCCACAATTAGGGGATGGGTTTTTCATGTAAAAAAACAAGTTTTACAAAAAATATGTAATTATATGTTTTCTTTCAAAGCAAGAAAAACCGTTAATTCTTAAAAATTATTATTTCAGAAAAAGTTAGATCTTATCAAGTATTAGATTCACTTTGAAATTTATATTATTTACAATTATAGAAACAAAGTGTATATTAATAACAATCACTAAATGAATTGAGAAAAGATAATTATTTTTAAATTTTTATGCAATTACCGTATTTACTCTATGTCCCATATCCTTTCTTTAAAGGATTCGTTCTGACTACTAAAATATATCGTTACGATATCTCTAATCCTGAAACTGATGTACTATAATATTTAATAAAATATATTTTTTACTTCAATTTATAACTATTGTTCTGCAGAATCTCCTGCATATTTATTTATTTATTTTAGCTATCTCTTTATTGTTAACAAGATCTATGAGAAAACTTTCAGATGGAAAAAATCATATATAATAATATTGTGATTAATTAGATGGATAATATTTATTATACATTATCAATATATACATTTCCTTTTAAGTATTATGTTTCTAATTAAAAGATTGTTATTATGAAAAAATGATTTATATGGAATAATTGTGTAATTGTTAATAATTTTATGTTGATATTAGATATTGATTTCGAAATCGACGGTTAATCCGAAACGTTATGGAATTGATAATAAAAGTATGGCAGAAGTTTTAAGGGTATTTTTATTTCCCGGAAATTATTATATATAGAGTTATGACCCTTGGGAAATATCGTTATATGTTGATAATATATTATATTAATATAGAATTCACGCCGTTTTTCAATTTAAGATGCTTTTTAAATATTGCTCGATTTGAATATCTTAAAGTCTCCTAATACCGATTTAATGAAATATTTCAAAAGTGATATAGTATTGCCTTTTATATATGTTTGTTTTATTTTGTAGGAGGTAGGAAAAAAAAAATTAGAAACGTACAAGTTTAAACAACAGACCTGGCACTATCAAACGTTTGTGTGGAATAGTACATACAATACATGATAAAACTGGATAATATTTACATAATGTAGGAAATAGTTTTACAAATAGCCATTTCTCAAAAATAAAACGAATTACTACCTTGTACTGGTCTGCAATGGTGTTTATTTTTACTTTGCCTGAACCATAGACCCCCTCTGGTCTGTAAAGCTCATTATTAAAGACTTTGTTGGCGTAATCAAAGAGCAATTAATCCCGGGCTTTGATTAAGCTCTGCTTGAAAGTTAATCCGTTGAGAACATAGCTTTTGTTTTGTGTCGGATTGTTCGGTTAAGGTAGTTCATTAGTCACTTTTAGAGTTGGATTGCTTTGTGTTTGCAGGCATTCTGATTAACATGTTTTATAAATGGAAGTAAATAGATTTATAAGTAATACTCTCAGCGACTAAGAAACTAGAAAATAATTGCGAAAAGAGCATTAAAAAATGAATGAATGTATGAGTTACTTATATAAAAAATATTTATTCGTATGTTTAAAAACTACTAATGAAGAATAATTACATAATTTTGACATAGGTAGTATCTATTTTACAACATTTTCATGTTTTCGCATATAGTACATAGTGATTAATAATATTATGTAATTATAATTAATTATTATTCTTTATTCATAACGTAGAATTTCGAATAAGCTTTATCTAATAAACATGACATTGAAATTGAGATGTAAAAAATATATATACTATTTTACAAAGTCAAATACAATTGAAGAAACTAATATACTTTGGTATATATTATAATCATAAAATTCTATCCTATTGATCTGCTAGACATTTTTGATATGTAATTTGATTGAAATATTGTTAATGAAAATTAATTAATTTAAATATTTATAATTAACAACTTTATTCTGGTTGCTAGTTTTAAAATTGGAATTAATTTTTATTATAAATATAACCGGATTCCAAAAGCCTGAATAATTTCATTTAGCAAAACTATAGGCATTTTAAATAAATAATTACATTAATTTTAGCTGGAATTTCTTATTTACTGGCTTAGTATTCATAATATCAATAAAAACTTTTAGTAATTCTTAATTCGAATGATTTATGAAATTTTATTTACAGTAATGTTTCTTTATTCATTTTTTTAATTTTGAGATATTTTATTGATTTTTTGTCTTTATATTAATTTTGGAATAATTATAATATTTTAATGTTACCATGTCCTCTTCTCCTTGAAAATGTTGTGGTATAGTTGACATGAAGTGTTTAGAGCTGGGCGCCAATTATTTTTGAGAAATTCTTTTGCTATTTTAATCCTTATACCCTGGCTCTGAATGAAGTCTGTATTGTTATGTTTTTCAGATGTACATTAATGCTCTGATGATGCCTGAATGGTTGAAAATTTGGGAGGTCGAAAATATAATACATTATATGTTTTTTGAGAATACATTAGCGTTTTTATGTATTTAAATTAAATATAAATCCAAAATACCAAGGAAAACCCTAATGAACCACATTATCGCAGTTTTATTATATATTTATACCTATTTCAGATTTTTGTAATTCTATTAGCCATTTTCATCTTCATCCTAGTCAGCATAATAATATCTGTTTTGTAATATTCAACTCCTAAAAGTATTTTTGATTGTTAATTGAAAATTCTCTCCTGTTATCAGATGCTTATTTACTAAGGTAAATTTTCTTGGAACTTGGCTCAATTTTATATCTTATTCTTAATATAAACAAAAAAACACTATTTGAAATCATTTCATCTTTTTATTCTTTAATCTTATTTTACTTTATGAACTTAATTCAAAACTTTTTTATAGGTAATGTGGTTCAAAACATATTTTTCTTTGCCTTTTCTTTGATATTTAATAATTAAATAATTATAAAAATAAGTCTGATTTTTAAAAATTCAATTTAAAATAAAACAAAATCTTTCAAAAAAATTCAAAAGACTAAATAGTTCGATTAAAAGAAAAATAAATAAACAAGCAAGATAGAATTAATGTGATATCACAAAATTAATTAATAAAATATTTAAAAAAACTCTATTTAATGATGGATTTTGCACGTTAGTATGATAGTAAGAAAACAACTAAATATTTACATAAATTCTTATATTTAATCCTATTTAATATTTTCATGTATTCTTTATGATTAAACAGTAAGTGATAAGTGTATTATAAACATCAATATATTATTTTAATTTCGATAATTACAAATTAATTCAACTATTTAACAAAAATACTAAGAGCCAAATTAATATAATTTTTCACATTTGCAAAATAATTATTTTTCTCTACATATTAAACACAACTCTTGAGTATACCTTTGGTCTTTATATATATAACACCTTATGCTGTTACACAATATGACATATATTGTATTTTCACATGACACCAAATATAAATCATGCTTCAACCTTCTACTCTTTATGTGTGGGTGAAGTTAGATATTTTGAAATTCGGTGGTCCTATTGTTTGTTCATGACACATTTTTTAAAAATTATATAACGCGAAACATTCTATTGTTGTACTTGTTATTAGTGTTAAGTAAAGAAAATAGCAGAGTTTTACAACTCAAAAAATGGGACAAATATTGGAGTTTATAAATAATAAAAAAATATCTTGGAAAGTACGAATCACTCATTATTTAAATAAATAACAACTAATTTGTGTTTATTTTTTAAATATATTTATACATTGTTATTTGTAATTGTTAATGCCTTAAAATAATGCCACCATGTTTTACAATCCCACTTATTAAATTTATATATTCGATTAGTAAAATATTTATTTAACTATATGGCAAGTAATAAATCACAGATGATTCTGCTAGAAAACATTTTTTTTTCTTCTACACTATAAATCTGTGACTGAATCTAAGCTGTCAGCATTTTTTGAATAATGGGAGTTAATTGAGAGTGATTTTTTTGATTTATTAATTCAGCCGTAGAAAGAAAAAATAAGTCAAATGGCCTGTGAATAAAATACTTGAGCACTAATTCAATGTGGGCCGTCCATCGCCGCGCCCTCGTTTCAATTCAATAGAATCCTTTCGCCCTTTTTTCTCCTCTGTTATAACTTTTATTAATTACTGTTGATAAAACTTAGCCACTGGTTGTTTAATAATTTTGACTTTAAGCCTTTCCAAAATCACTATAATTTCATTATAAATATCCTAAGATGTCTTTGCATTTTAGTACATTCAGGCGTAAATTTCAGTTCTATTACTGATTTTTTGATATTAAATTGACTAAAAGTCTTGTTGATTTTATAGTTTGGAACAAAAAATATTTATTTAATCGAACTCGGAACTTTCAAGCCATAGATTATTTTTTTTAATAACCATTCCAAAAATTTGGACGCCCCATGGGATCTTCAATTGTCCTGATTTTTTTTCTGATTTCTTAAATAATTTCCTTAATTCTAAAATTTCTACCGCTATAGACCATGAAAGATCAGCAGTGAAAATAAAATGAAAAACAGTTTATTAATCTGGGACTGATGAAAATAATTCTGGGTCCCTTTAGAATAATTATATATAAGGTAATTTTAATTTTATAATAACTTATATTGGGCAAAAACAGTGTGGTAATTAAAACTTATATTAAATTGTATACAAATAATTTCAGATACACAGAAAAAAAATATATAAAACTAGCTGACTAAATACTTAAAAAAACAAAATAGTAGTTACATATCTATGCTATTATACTATTGAATTAGATTAGATTAATAAATTAAAAGGTAGTTAAATAGAAGGGTTTTGAACGAGGGGAGGTTTACATGACATTATGTTAGAGGGAATGGAGTTCCAGTGAAATGCACCTCGGGTAAAAAATGATTTATCAAAAGCAGTAGTTCGGTGATGTAGAGGGTAGATGTCAGATCAGGAGTGATTGTACGAGATTGAACAGAGAATTTCAATTGCAGGTTTTCTAGAATATATGAGGGGCGGTGAGTACTAATAACTTCGAATGAAGCTAGGAACTACTGGCATCGGGAGGATGGATAGAGCCACGGTAAGGGTACACTACTATGTAAGGAAGTATTTTTACTATAACAACGATTGTGCAAGGAGGTGTTTTGGCCAGAATCACTTTTAGTCAATTTAAGGGTACCCACTTTATGAGACTGGGTGGACCCCGAAGGGCTCCCGAACCCATAGGGCTGAGTCAACGGCTATCTATAGCAGATAATAGTTATCTGTAACAGCTGGATTCGAACTCAGGTCCTAGGAGTTTGTAGTCCATAGCCTTACCAGTGAGCTACCCACTCCCACATGGCATTAGAAATAGAAAACAAAATACCTAATCTCCTACTTTGGTACTTCTAAAATGTATCTCAAAACAAGGTTATATAAACATGAATGTAGTTGTACCTCTACAACAAAAACGCCCAACAAACCTGAACAAATTACTCTCACCGTATTTTAGACAAGTAGGCCGTAAATCCAAATTTGATAAACCAAAAATCGTACATAGGAAAAAATCAATATAAGCAAAGTTTAAATGAAAAGATTACTATATAAAAATATAAGGATCGGAGTATCAACAAAAAATCAGATGTACAAAAATTAAATTCATGTTGCTCCAACCTAATAAACACATAAAAAATAATTAACAACACTGAGTATAAAGAGACAAAATACAAAACAGAAATACCTGAGTGACTGCCTGCTAAAAAAAAACGGGTACGTGTTGGAAAAAAAAAGTTGGTTGTATCACTGCAAAATAGAACAGACTGTAATGGACAATTTTAAGTAATGTTCTAATTGTAATAGTTATTAATCTTAACTTATACTATGTACTTATAGTCTTTTAATAATTAGTTGAATAAAATATTTATTCTAAAAAACTGTTGTTTTTTTTTCATTGTTAGGCATGACTATGCAAACAATATAGTTCCGAAACGCCGCCTCTATATAATTATCATTGAATTATCTCAAGAACCACAAAAATAAATAACATTAACAGTTAAGAGAAAGTTATCAATATATATATATATATAAGAGAACTACAAAGTACAATGATCTCATCATAACAGCTAAATGTAGTATAGACTGTGGCTGACACCTTTACTTGAATAGACGTTAGACTGAGTATGAAGTTAAAGCTAGCCACGGTTAATGGGAGTTCTGTCTCTATAATTTTCGCTCCCCCATGACGCCTCTCTGCCAGAACAGTCAAAACCAGACGCCCAAAACCTGTAACCACTTTCGACTAAACTTTCTCATATATATTCAACAGGAATCACATAAACCCAATGAAACTAGACAGGTTTACAGCTTAGATGGAAATATGATAAGAGAGTAGGATATTAATGATACACTCCCTCTTAATTGACAAGGTAAAATAAAAATATATATGTATTTTTTTTTGTTTTTCTTAAAAAATACATAAAAAATATTAATTTTTACTAGTATTGATTTTGCCCCATTCAATCAAACAGGGCTACCGTCATTTGAGGATACAACAGGGCCTGGGGCAAGATGATTCACACAATATGTTATGTTTTATTTTGATCAATACTATTAATATATGGATGAAAATTTATTATAATCATCATAAGATTATATTACATATATAATATATTAAATATATATACAAATATATTAAATATATTTGTAAATTGGGCTGAACGGTATGATAAAAATACCTATTATTATAGATATTATTTAGTAGAGATTTTTTAATCAACCCTTTTCGGATCCCCCGAGATTTTGGAACTCAGGGATTTTGTTTCACTCTTCCCTTTGACCCTCTCTGATGGGTAATGATTATTACTGTATGAAGTAAAAAATAAAATAGATCAAGTACCTATAGTTTATAAATAGCCTTCCTTATACCAATTAGAATTTGTTTTTTATTTATATTTTTCAATAAATTTATTAGATTATTTACACACAATTGCCTAGATTTTAGTTTATTAATTTTTAAAACAAAATTCTTGTTGTTTATTAACTTCATAGTGTACTGGAAAAAAATTAACGCATAAATTACAGACGATTGGTAGTGATACCTTTTCTCGGTTTAAATCTATAGTTAAATTTAGTTTGAAGGGTAATATAATTAGGCGAAAGACGTGTAATAAAATATTTAAAAGAAAGATTTTGGGTGATAATAGCAACTGGTCGAAATATATTAGATACCTGTCCCAGTGGTCTTGCCAATGCACCCAAGAAGTTCAAAACCACAAAGTAACTTTAAAAATACATCAATATAAATGAAACTTATGAGGTATTTAAACTCATTTAATACGATTCGGAATGTTTTTTATCATTCTAAAAAATTAAAAAAGATCGGCAGGTACAAAGACACATAATATGGGTTGCAGTGGCACGGAAAGATAAATTAAGAGTTTAAGAACAGCTGGAACAGGTGTTAGTTTCAGTGAAATTGCTAAAACTTTTGGAGTGTGAAACAGCACCATCAAAGATTAGAAAACAGCATTATTAAAAGATATTGATTGATGATGATGAAAACAACATTATGATTAAAAGAACAAACAAACGCCCAGTTTGTTTGTTCTTTTAATCATTTTCATTTGAATTTTAATAAATTTAAAATCATGATATATAAACATGCATACAATCAATATATTAATAACAACCCTATAGAAAAATTTTGCATTTTAGTTTACCTTTTACCTCATATAAGAAATAAATTAATATTAAATTTTCCTCTTTATAAACTCTGAATTTACCGGCTCTCCGGCTTAACCAGTTTCCTTTCCGACTACTGGATAAGTGGGTATGTAGTTTAGTTACGTTTACACATATTGTTTCTTAATTTTAAAATAAATAAAACTGCAAACAACTCCATACCTAAATGTTTTTTACCATTTACCATTACATAATAAATACTTAAACTGATTAAGAACGCTTAATATTGCATACCATCTTATCATATTTAAGTTAAAATAAATACACAGTTTATGAAAAAATAACGATCTGAATTAGTATTTTCTCATAATTTAAATTTTAAAAGGATTAGGAGGGTCGGCTTCTTAGGGGTCCAAGAAGTTCAGTGTATTGGCGGATTGAAGGCAGGGCTCCTGAAAAGTAAACTTTTACAATTTTCTCGGAAGCTTTCAGTTGATGTTAATTCAGAAAGTTTGGACGTTGAGAATGGAGACACATTTAATTACAAAAATGTAGTTTACATTAAACATATAAGAAGCAGATAATAAATAATTTAATTAAATATTACTTTTTATTCCACTATTTTGTTATACCCGATTTTCAATGAACGAATAAATTAATTTATTATCAATTTAAACAATTTTGATCCTTTTTTTCTCTCAACTTTTATTCTTTAAAGGTCTCCAACGTTTCGGCTCTCAGGCCATTCTCAAGGATACAACCTACAAAAAGTTTTTGGTTTTTATATAACAATTACATTATTTCCTTCAACTACACACTACACACCATTATTCAGAAATTTGAGTAAAATAAATATGTAATTATTATATATAAAAAAGTTAGTTAATAGATAAATTTTCAAATCCTTAAATTGTACAAATGTATATATAAAATAAATATACCCTAATAAAAGTATGAATAGGTGAATAAATATGTGAAAAACGAAAATAGAGAGGGGAGTATATGTATCTTAAAAAAATACTCATAAAATAAGAATATATTAATTATTGATGTTAAATATAAGCAAAATAATTAAAAATGAATGTTAATTAAATTATATTAAAAATGTAAATTAATAATAAAAAAGTTATTGTTATATGATAAGGTGATAACAGAGTTCTAACCTGTTGAAGGTAGGTTCTGTTTTTAAGTTGTAAATATAAATGAAAGAGGGAAAGTGTTTTGTAAAAAAGTTTTAAAGCTAGGATATCAATTTTTTTTTTAAAAAGTTATGTAAGTAAGAAATCTATTTAAAAACGAAATTTTATGAAGTGCTTATAATGTTATTTTAATGATTAATTTATTTTAAATATGTGACAAGGACAATTAACCTGCAATTTAAAAAAAAGCAATGACATCAGTATTGAAGGTATGGCCAAATAAATCAGCGTGTAGTTGAAGGAAATAATGTAATTGTTATATAAAAACAAAAAACTTTTTGTAGGTTGTATCGTTGAGAATGGCCTGAGGGCCGAAACGTTGGAGAATTTTAAAGAATAAAAGTTGAGAGAAAAAAAGGATCAAAATTATGTAAAT
Organism: Halyomorpha halys; assembly: GCF_000696795.3. NCBI lineage: Eukaryota > Metazoa > Arthropoda > Insecta > Hemiptera > Pentatomidae > Halyomorpha > Halyomorpha halys. Next base: position 32,896 of record NW_027105067.1, read on the forward strand.
TGATAATAAACTAAACCACTCTCAAACAATCATATATAAAAAATAATTACTTAGAATAAATTAACTTTAGAAACTCCTGAAATTAAGATTAGGATTTATTTAGAATTGCATTAAACATTATTTAGGAGAACTAAAAAGAAGTTCACATTTGTCCATGCATTATAGTATCATTCTTAAGTTTTTTTTATCATTCCGTGTTTTTATTATTAGAACTTAATTATTACTGTTTTTAATATTATTATGTAATATTATCATTACACGATTATTTAACAATAGCTATTAACATTATTTAACAATATTTTACTTAAATAAATTATATATCATCTTTTCACCTTCTTGATACTGGTTATTATTGTAAAATTTATTAATGGTAATTATTATATTATTAATTAAAATTATAAAATAAAATAAATTATATCCAATCTAAGTCTC
>NW_027105067.1:33377-59031 GCF_000696795.3 Halyomorpha halys
ATAAATGTTTAAAAAATACATATAATCTTTACACTTTCTTGAGACTGGTTATTATTGTTTGAATGAATACATTTTATCCAATCTAAGTCTCAAAACAATCTTTATTTCTTTAAAAGTGTTACCTTTTGGCCATTCTCGAGGGTAGTCCTTTTTTTTTTTTATTTATTTATTGACATTTACAACTCTTCATAAAATATAACCAGTAAATTTGAAGTAAGATAATAATGGTATATTACAGGCATGCAGAGAAACTACCCATTGGTAGCACTCTAAGAGGACAATCTTAAATACAATCAAATCAATAAATTAAAAAAAAAATTGCAGACTATTCTGCCACCAATTTCAGGCAAAATAGGATAATATGTTATTCCTCACAAATATTGTTGTGATAACAAAGTATAATAGCGTTAAATGGATTGTAATTAAAAGTTTTAATATTACTGTGTAGAGTGACAAAAAAGGGTAATTTTGACTAAAGTTGGGGACCTGGGCAGAATAGCCTGCTAAATATTTTAAATTGTTGATGTGAGTGTAAATTCGTATGTAAGATTGTCCTTGTGGATGGCCAATTGGCAGAAAAGGTGAACTTTTAAAGAAAAAAAGAGTGTTTTGAGACTTAAATTGGATACATACATATATATACATGTACATACATACACACACAATATATATATATATATACATCTTTGTGACTTAGATCTGATAGGCAAGTGTAAAAAGAATATACACATATATTAGGTTTCTATTAGAATAACATACTTCAGGGCGAATTCATACACAAGTCGAACCCGTACTTTGAAATGTTTAGGAAGAAAAGTGAGAAATAAAAATTAAACTTCAAATAAGAAATAAATTTTCCAACGTTATGTGCATGTCTTAAAAAGGAACTACTACTTAAACGTTAAATTAGTAACATTTATCATATTATTGTATGATAAATTTACCATTGACCCTGCTTTGAAGAAAAAATAACATATTATGTATACATACATTCGTGTATTTGTGTATATAATTTAAGTGCAAATTGTATAAGTGATGGTGTGAATTTAAATAATTACTATATGTTATAAGAAATAATTCTTTTATGAGTATATTAAATAAATATTTTAAGTAAAGGATTTTGGTTTGTTTTATTATATTATTTAATATTTTTATGTATTATTTTTATACCATAATTATAATTAATTAAATTTTAGGTTCGGGTGCGTACCATCTGTAAAGTACAGTAACTCCTGTAAACATTACGTAAGGTCCAATATACCTATACACGATTATTGATTATTTCACATTTACACAGTCAAAAAAAATAAGGCACATAGACAAGTAGCTTACACATTAGAGTTCATTTGAATCAGTTCCACACATTCATGAACTTATTTTATATACCGAAAAGCACTAATATTTATATTGTGGTTTATTATCATCCAAACACGAACACATGCTTGCACATTGAATGTTTTTGCAACAGCTTATATTTAAAGTGATTGTTGTTTTAAAAGATTTGATGTAGGGGATTAAGCCAGATAATCTCTATGAAAATAAAACTGATTCAAATACTGACATTTCTTTTATCGCCACTTTTTTTTTTTACATTATAATTCTTTAACTTTACAAGCTGATTAGTCTTTATCGCATTAAAAAATAAAATAATTAGCTGTAAACGCTATCTTGAGGTCAATTCAAATTTTTAAAATTTATAAAAGATTTCTTATTTTTCTATTTTAAAAAGTAGCATTTAGTTTTATGTAAAAATAATGTTAGCTGCGATATTGCTTCATGATAAAATTTATAATATTGCCAGGTTTTCTTCCTCTAACTCGGAACTTTACATCAAAGAGCTGAAATCAGAATTTATTACACTTTATGAAGTAACTACCAACTTTGGTTATTTATGAACTGTTATTCACAATCTAACTGAAATTATATTTAAAGTTTTCAGTTGAATAAAATAAACATTAGAGGTTTATACTATATTAAAACATAAAAATAAATTCAAGTTCAAAATAGAATATTTTTAGTATATTTAGGTTACTATTGTCATTTTTTCTTGTAAGTAAAATAACCCTGGCCACTGTTGAATGAACGCTTCCCTAGCTTTCTCTTATCAGCTTTATTGTGGATTTACGACGTGAATACTGGCGTCCTGCGGGTTAGTTTTTATGATAATGGTTTTTGCTGTCAACAGTAGACAGTTTTTATGATAAAAACGGAAATTGGGATGTAAAATATCAGAATTTCATACGGAACGAAGGTCTAGATTTCGATTTGCATAATTTTTTTTTATTTTGTATTTGAGTAAAAGGTGTTTGATGATTTAGTTTTTTATTTATTTAATTTTTTCAATTTTTACAGTACTCAGAATTATCTTTATGCATTAGATAAATAATATTATAAACTATGCAGAGATGCGTTTATTATTTATCAATATAGAAACAAATTAACTAATTACAATTGAAAGTAGTGTTTTTAACTAATTATTTTATATTAAATTTCTGTATTCATTTTAATATTTTTTTATTGTCGTAATTGAGCTTACTATTATTATTACTATTACTTGATATTCAGTAAGTTTTTGTGTAATTATATTGCTCAGAAAATTAGCTGATAATGATTTCATATATTATTATTATTATTTAAAAAATTAATGCTAAAATAATTAATTAAAAGAACATCTATAAAATGCAATTTTCATTCCTATCAACGTAGGTAATTAACCAAACATAGATAATTTACAACTACATTTGTGTTTATGAATATTAACTTAACTATTTTAGAATTAAAATCATTTAGACCAAAATAATATATGATAATACTGAAACCAAAAAATTCACTTATACTTACAATAAGTTTACGAGATTTATTTACAATAAGATTACAAGTTTACAAGATAAACTTACAATACACAAATACTTACTCTTTTTTAAAAAAAAAAAAAAACAGTTTAATATTTTTGATGTTGAACCAATTTTCTAATTTATATAAAGTTTTTGTTTTCAGTTGATCGATAAAAAAATGTTGAATTGCTCTAAGAGCCAAACTATGTAAATGGAAATTACCATCAGCTTAAAAAAATGAAATAATAAAATATAAACGACACTTATAAATGGCTTTATATCAAGCCTAAAAGACATAATAAAGATTTGTTTTTAAAATTCAAGATATTTTAATTAAATAAATTGTTGCACAGATTGAAAATCCATTTGAATTCCTTATTCTTAGTATATTTCATGGCTGAATTTTGTGATTAGGTTTTGAATATTTAATCTGGAATACTATTTAGTTCCCAACTCAGCTATGAGTGTTCTAGTGATAAAATATTTGATAAATTAATTTAAAGAGAAACATGAACTTTTGAACATTTTGGTGTAGGAAATAGTTTTTCTGGTTATATTTTCACTTTCGCTATAGAAAACATAATAAGGGAAAGTATAGTGGAAATATCGAAACGATCCGAGTTTTAAAGAGAAATACCCATTTCAAGGTCATGAGTCCCAATAACCTTTCTTGGTTTGCAACTAAAAGCAATACGAAACTCTAAATTTATATATTTAAAATAGGTATTTGCCTATGACGTTACAAATTCTTTCTTGTTAAAATTGAATTACCAGACGTCCTCCTTAATATAACAAATTTTACATATTTTTTATGGTTTTTTTTTCTCAAAAACGCCTTAAACGTCTCTTAATATCAGTGTTATATTAAATATCCTTTAATATCTAATGGTCTTATCCTTATATAGATAATCTAATAGATCTTATATCCTGAATTTTCAAAAAATCTTCGTCTTAAGTATCTATAATTTTGTTTGTATGGAATCATTAACTCTCATTGTTAGTTGTAATAAAAAAAATATTAAAGAACTTGTTTATTTACTAAAAAAAAAAAAATGGAGAAATATTTATTAAGTTTGAATACGAATTTCTAGAAGTGAGAGCTCTAATATAATACACCGATTAATATATCGCTGTATACAGATTTTAAATATTATATGTATATTATAATTTTTATGAAGTGCATATTAATATTTTATGAAGTGCACCTTCAACTCGAGGCCAGGCGCTCCTTCAGTTTTGATCGGTTAGTTGGATATAAGTGCACTGTATTGGAATAAAAAATAAAGCCGAATTAACAGAAAAAAAATCTTTTATATAAGCTACAGGTGGTGTAGAGAGTGGTCGAAACAAAACATTTGTTGTCAGAGAGAGGTTATAAATTTTGATTAGGGGTCTCAATTATGGTTTAATGATGATGATTGTGTGAATTATATGGAAAGTTATGAACTTACTCCATGCTTCCTTTTTCTTTTTTGCATTCCTATATTACCTCTTAACACCTGTGTTGCCGGAAGGCACTTCAGAGCGTCTCTACTCACTCATTTTTTCACTAATGAAAGGAAGAAAGAAAATTAATGCCCATAGAAAAATATGGCACTCTCATACCTCACGTTTTTTCTTCTCCCCGTAAACTTCTGATATTGTCCACATGTAGCACTAATAGTACCAATGGGACCCCCATACCAGACTTGCGTTTAACCGAAAATTATAGAAAAATTATCTTCTATTTTTTTTTTTTTAGAATAATCAGTTTTTATGTTAACTAACCTATGCATAAAATATACAAAACTGTGATTAACATAACTTTTAATCGTCCTAATTAAGCTAAAAATAATTTTTATTCAAATGAAGAGAATAAACGTAATTTGTGCGTATCGCATCAGATTTTTCATGGTTAAAGAGTGGTTGATTATATAATTTGATTGGTTGTGGGTCCGTTTGTACCTAAATAACTGCCTTAAGACTTCAGTTGCGCCGGTTCGAATCCGGCCTGGGAAGTCGACTTTCATTTTTGTGGCGGTCCCACGAAATAAAACTTGTTGACTCTCCACCATGGTTAGAATTGGTTGGTTACCTCTAGATAAAACCCCGTATGTGATAAATAAACAGAAAGGAAGTATAAAAAAAAAACTGTTGTTTTTTGTGTTAGTCTGAAATGTATATTACAATTTTTATTTACATGATTATTAGAAAATATTGCTTAGAAATTAAAAATAATCTTTATCGTTACACATTGTCCCCTAAGAGTAACAAGATCATGTAACACTTGTCTAATTGTATTCGAATTAATACATTTTATCCTCAATAATTAGTTCTCTTAGTATTCTTTTAGGTATAAAGGTATTTTTATAGAGCTCTGGTATATGAAGTTTCAAGAGTGGTCCTTTGGTGCCATGCTCATCTGAAGGCAATATATTCCATAAAATGGGTCGGCCAGTGCCAGTAAATCCGGTATAGGAGCTATAAAGTAAATCAAAAAATCGGAGAGGCATTGAAGAGCGGAAATAAAAATTGAACGGTGACCCAATAAGGTGGGGGGAGGAGGAGGGACGGAGACCATTAGAGCCTTGATACTGGAGGGTGAGAGAGAAAAATCGTGTTGTATGGGGCTGGAAAAACGGTTCAGTTACATCACTCTTAAGGCCAACTGCTTTGGCTGGAGCCCTCTACAAATCTCAACTGTTATGGAGTGTTGCAATTTCCTTCGTTACGGTCCTCAATAAGATTATTTTTTTTGTCTTTCCGTATTAAAGGATTCTAAAGTAGCCTGGAAGTCTATTTGTACAATATATCACATAAAATGAAAAGGTCAATTTTCTTAAAGCGCAAATTTTATCGCAAGTTTAAAAAACTTAGTGCTATAACAATATGGAAAATTATATAAATCGATAAAAAAAAAACATTACGATTATATATAAAATAAATCTGTACTGCTACAATCCATGAAGGGTCTGCTGTGCAGTAATTTACTGGGAAATACAGTAACTAGAACAACGGTTGTGCAAGGGCCACCAGATTATTTCCCAATTAAAAGTATCCACTGTATGGGACTAGGTGAACTCTAGAGTGACCCCTAAGCCACAGGGTTGACTCACTGCTAATATAACAGGATAAATAATTATCTGCCCCAGCTGGATTCGAACCCAGGTCCTTGGAGCTAGCAGCGCACAGCACCTTACATAATATAAATAACATCAGAAGGGATAGAAGAAGTTTTGTTTATTTATTAATATTTAAATTAAAATAATTGTTTAAGAAAATGTCCATGAGAGATCATTAAGAAGATTTTCAGAAAATGTTAGAACGAATAATATTAGGTAATGTATATTTAGTCGTTAGATGTATTAAAAAGATTCTGGTATATTTCAAATTAATTTTATGTTCATAATTACACAATTTCAATTGATCCAATTTACTCTCAACAAAGTTTATTTTAGTTCTCCTACGTTTCGGCCCTTAGGAGGCAGCATCAATTATTGGCTTGTCACAATCATTAAAAAAGTTTTGGCACTTACAGGCGAATTGCTTATGTCATATAAAAAAATAATATAATCTCAATGCATCAACAACTATTTTTAAAACATTTTTCTTCTTACCAAACTCAATATCAATAAAACTATTGTTATTGTTGTGGGATTTTTTTTATTATATGACATGGGTAATTGTCCTGTGATGCAGAATGTTTTTAATGAATAGGGCAAGTCAATAATTGAGGTTGCCCCTTAAGGGCCGAAACGTTGGGGAACTAAAATAAACTTTGTTGAGAGTATAGTCAATCAGTTTTTCTTATTACTAATATTAGCTACTCTCAAAAAATTAATCAATACATATATTTGGTTAGAAAACTATTAATTTTATATTTTTTTCTAAATACGAATGGTTTTATGTATTTTATTGGTTCTCTAATTAAAAATTTTATTAAAAAATAATTTACATATTTGTTATTTCTTAATTTTATTACAAGTATTAGCATTTTTGTGCCTTAAATAATTCTTATTTTTCAAATTATTCTTTGTTGCTGCTATTGATTCGGTTCCCTGAAGGTGGAAACAGACGGGGAGTGTTTTAATCTTGTAACTGAAGAGGTCTTGGTGGTAATTATTTTACAATCTGCCCTCTCTAGTAATGTTGTTTTCTTCCTATAAATTTTCTTCTTATAATTTAGCATGTCGTAGCTATACTCCCATGGTGTTCCTACCTCTAATAATAGTTTAAGTTTGGTTTAAAATTTGCCACATGCTAAGAAGTTAGTATATAAAAATAAATAAATAAGTTATTCACATATTGTCTGAAAAAATAAACAAGGAAATAATTAATAATATGGAATGTGAAATTCCCATATCTAAGAAATTAAAAAAAAAAAATTGTTCGTAAATAATAAAACCTTCTAAGGCGTATATCTTCAAAAAATCTATAACCTTTCACTATCGTTTCCAATTTAATGAGTGAAAAAAATTAACAAGAAATTCAACTAGTGATAGTCAAAATTTATTCAATTTTATTTTATTTTTAATTAGATTGAAATATATCGAAACATTCTACCACTAATATGAACATAAAAGAGAAATCTCGGTCACAAAGTAGTTTTAGGGAAGGTTGTAAAAGAATGAAAAATGACAGAACATAAAATTTCTTTAGGACAAAAAAAAATTTGTTTGGACATCTTCATAAAAAAGTAAATATTAAAAACCTGTTTTCTGAATTTTCTTTGTAAAACTATTTAGTTTTCATTATGTATAATCTTAACACTTTCTTGATATATATAAATATCAATAATATTGTTTAAATAAATACAATTTTATCCATTATAGTCTCAAAACATTTTCATTCCATTTATAAATCCGACGTGTCGGCCAATTCGGTCATCCTCAAGGACAATCTTAATACAATTTTAGAACCAAAAAATTTAAAAAGCTACTTCATGATGACTATTATGCCCAGGTCATTTATATCAGTCCCCAAAATACCCTAATTATTCAATTTTTCATTTTGAATTAAAAATTAAAATTATTTATCACTGTCAACAGGAAAATTTATCACAACAAAGTTTATGAAAAATTGACTAATTAGGGCATTTCGATGACTGATAAAAATGATCCAGGCAGAACAGCCTGCATGAAGAAGTTTTTTTAAATGTTTTGGTTCTAAAATTTAATATTCAGAATTGGCCGAAACTTCGGGCTTATAAATGGAAAAAATATTTTGAGACTAAAATGGATACAATTTTATTTATTTAAACAATATTTAGTTTCCATGAATTTTTTTTTTCAGTTCGGTCGTTTTGTGTAAAACTATTTTCATTCTTTCTTCATATATAAGATATAGCTCAAGCCAATTTTAATCTATGCATTAAACTGAAATAAATTTTCCTGCGGAATCTAAAGCTTTTTTTATATTAATGCACAGATTAAAAGTATAACACCCATTTTATCAAAGGTTTTATTATAAAATTACTTTCATTAATATTCTCGGATAAATTGGAGTAAATTATTATTAATTTACTCTGCAATTAAATTTATTACTTTTTCACAGAGTGACGAGTAATTACATGGCTGATGTAATATTTAATTAGATTTTATTATAATTAGTAATTGTTTTTACTCTGTCCCAAAGAATAATTGTTTGCCATGTATGTAATTACAATGGATCATCAAGTAGTTAAAATTATATCCCAGTTATTAAAATTACTTGTAATTGCAATTTCATTTCAAATTACAGTAACTGGAAAATAATTATAATTATTTTTTGTCTCGACACTGATTTTGAACGTTATAGAAATGTTTGAAAGGTAGGCATTGGTCAGAGCTCATATTTCATGATCGATTGATTTGGTGGAACAAAATATGCTTTCTAAAAAGTGATGAAAAACATTCCATCATAAAATTGGTTTTATAAATATATGTTCATTGATCCATTAAATGCATTATGATGGTTCATTCCGTTAACTTTCAAACCATTAAACAAAGTAAATGATAAAAGTTTGCTTTCATTCTTTTTATATTTACTTATCAACAATCTAAAAATTTATTATATATTTTTTTTATCACTTCTTTTTATGTTGTATATATGAGTAAAGTATTAACAAATTTATACCTTTATAGTGCATTTTATTTCAATCTAATAATTATTTCAAATCCTTTAAAAAACATATTCAATTTTCTTTATTGCTATTTGGTAATAATTTATTAGTTACATTTTTTAATTATTTTCTTTTTTCTTTTTACCTATTTACTGTTATTTTCTTATGGCTTGGTTCATTGTAAATATTGGTCATTTATTAATACTCTTTCATTTTATATGATTCAATTATTTCTAATATTTTATATCTTTTGACTATTTTATTAGATTTTTTTTTATAAATATGATATTTAAATTGGTCTCATGTTTCACGATTGAACTTATCTGGTATGAAAAAAAAAGTAGAAATTAATGATTCTTGTTTAACTGAATTCAATGAATTGGCTAAAGTCGTTGCAGATTAACGAATTCATTGTGTAAATTATAAATTTTTTTTCACAATTGGAATCCTACGTGTATTAAACATAATGTAAACATATATCCAAATGAACGACTATTTAGATTTTAATACCTTAGTTATATATTGTATAAATGTTCAAACATATTCTTCGGAGATAAGGATTGAAAAAAATCCAACTTCAATTATGTATTAATTAACGTTTAGACTATTAACGGTTTGCCTTTTTACATTTTCAACGAAATGCTCTAGGGCAGCTATCAGATGAAGTATGATCAAAAATTCTTTATTTGGCAATAAAAAAAATAATTGAATCAGCAAATTTTGGCAATTAAAATTTTTCTCTTTCTTGAAGGTAAACTTTATGATTTTGAAAATACGAGAAAGAGATAAGGAAGATTTTAGTTTTATGGCCCATCACAATTGTGAACTTTAAAGTAATTTTTTTTTTCTTATTTATTTATTGGTATTTACAACTGTACATAAAATACATCAAGTATATTTGAAATAATATCATGATGGTATGGTACAAGCATATAGAGAAACTACCCATTGGTAGCACTCTAAAAACATTTTTACAATATAAGGTTTCGAGGCCATCTTCTTTTCAGACGCCTCGGAGGATTGTACGGAATGAAAGAGGAAGCAAGGTTAGAAAGTAATGAATTGGAGTGGTTAAGGAGTTAATGATGGAAGAATTGATATCTGGTTTGGGCTAGATCGGTTACATAGTTAACATTAAGTTCTTTATGGATGATTTTATTTGTGACAAAGTAAGAAGCATTTAGGATTTTACGAAGGATTTTGGATTATAAGGATTGGATAAGAGAGGAATTCGAAGGTTTACTGGAGACTCAAAGCTCAACTGCGTATCTCCAGATAGGTCTTATTGTTGTCGTGTAGATCAGTCTTTTGTAATGGATTCGAAGTTTAGACCATTTGTCCAGTAAGTACTGTAATAATTGAAATCGATGTGCAGTTTCTTGTATCTTCAGTCTATGTGAGGATTCCAAGTTAATCGTTTGTCCAGCTGTAGTCCAAGGTAGCGGATCTATTGGGCAGAGGTAAGAGAAATTTTATTAAAGTATACTGTAGAGCAGTCGTCAGGTTTACGAAAAAGGGTAAAGGTGATTTTAGGAGATTTGTTGAAATTTAATTTAATCTTCCAATTACGACACCATTCTCCGAGGGCTATGATGTAGGAGTGGAGAGTTTGGGATACAATTAAAGGGTTATTATTTACTGCGAGCACATATGTGTCATCGGCATACGTGGTGAGGATAGTATTGGAATTTGTTGGGATGTCAGCTGTATAGACGGTGTAGAGGATGGGACCGGAGATGCTACCTTGAGGAACACCAGCGGTCTGAGAATAGAGGGATGAATAGGAGCCATTGTGGTTTACTTGGAATAATCTATTAGTGAGAAAGGAATGGATGATGAGAAAATATGTGGGAGATTGGAATATATGGAGTTTGTAAAGCAGTCTTGGGTGCCAAACTCGATCAAATGCCTGTTCTACATCGAAAAAGACTCCCGTGAAGTACATTCCGCACTCCAAAGAAGACGAAACAACGTCCACCACACGATGACATTGCTGGATAGTGGAGTGGGATGTTTGAAATCCAAACTGATGATAAGGGATTATATGATTGGAATCTACGATGGGGTAGAGGCGTTTCAAAATGGGTTTTGAATCGATTGGGTTCGAAATGGGTTTGCCCTTGATCGGTAAGAGAGAGATAGGGCGGTAGGAGGATAGATATTCTGGCGGCTTTAAAAGTGAAATATAACAGAAAATAATGAAGAATTAATTATAAGCCTCCCATAATCTATTATTTGTAGTTAAGAAATGTTTTTTTATTATTATTTTATTCGGATGGTTTATTAAGTACCGTCTTCAGCCTGTGCAGATTAAACAAATTACTGGCATGAAGAATATTTCAAGGACGTCACTTAGTTTCCAGTACTACAACTAGATTTAATGATCAAAATAAAAATGTTAGGTATGATTGTTATAATATTATTATTCCTTAGTATGTTTTTTCATGTAATCAGAGGGTTAAAAATTAAAATTAACGTTTTTGTCCATTCTTCGTTATACTATGCAGTGTCTGAAATTTGAGACAGTAGGTTTTTGGCTGAAGAAGGGGGCTTAGGAATTAGAAATTTATAAAGATGTCGAATTATTAATTTGAAAGATAACATCTTGCTACAAGTTCCATACTTTTGAGCAATAAAACTTATTTAAATTATGAATAAAGTTAATCAAAACAACATTAATTTAAAAGGTCCTCTTGCGACTCAATATTTATGATCAGTAAACCAATTGGAGAAGTAATGACAGGATTTGAGAGAGCCATCAACGAATGAACAATAAAACTTCTATCAAATCACAGTCTTAGAGATTATGGATTTATACACTCATCTGTTTCTAATAATGTACTGTTAATTAAAAAGATTAATTTAAATATTTATTGCAGTCCTGTATATTAATTTAATTGTATTAAAATATTATTACACTAATGTAACTATGGCTCTTTGTTCTTTTCCTAGAATCTCATATTAAAGAGATTCATACAGGTCGAGATTTCAAAGCATTATTTGTCTCTGAATATAGTAATAAACTTGAATGTGTTTTACTTTAGATTTTTCATAAAGGTTTATTTGCTTTTATCAAAGCAAGCACTTCTTTTAAAAGCACGGATTTTTGTTTTTATCAGATTTCATAATAAAGTCGTGTCTCTTGTTGACGCTTGTTCTCAAAAATATATTCATTTCTCATTTCGTCGAAAATCAGAATATTTTTAATCTAAGAACTAAATAAAAGAATAGCTTTAGTTAAAAAAAAAAATGGTTCCAATAATAATAAATCCGTTCACCATAAGTTTATTTATTATAACTATTGATTATATTTTTAATTATTTTAGTAAACTATGGTATAAAAGAAAAACCAAAAACCTCAACAGTTTTGCGAGTTAATTAAATTAATTTTTTTATTTATTATTTCTGATGTGTACTACTACTATTCTGACAAACATTTCATTTGTTTTTATTTATAAATTAAAAAAAAAGTTTCGTTAAAAATGAAAATATTTAAATCGAATTTTATTAAAGAGTTAAATAAAAACAAAATCTGTAGTTTAAAAATTAAGGTAACAATGGTCCCAACAAAAATTAATTTATTCAATATTAGTATGAGCTTTTTTTTTTATTATTTATTTTAAATAAATATATTTATTGATAGATATTACAATATGCCACGCCGTTGTGGGCAATAAGTAATAGTGATGAATGATCAAATTCATACTAAAATAAAATAAGAATGAAAAATAAATAAATAAATGAAAAAAAGCACATAAAATCTCTTTTTATTTAAAGTGGTAAAAAATTCTCCAGATCTTTAGGTAAAAGGAAAAATAATGCTCTTCGTTCTGTTTCAATATTTTGGTTCTAAGATTCAAAACTATGCGAATGGCAGCTCTCATATCCAAACAGAAATATTTTTATTATTTTATTGTAAAATAATTACGTATAAACATAGGGAACAAAAACAAATTTGGTACCGTGCGGGCATTATACAACTTTCGCTTACTATATTTTTTAGTAAAAATTAAACCATACTCAAGTTGAGGTAGTGAAAACAGTATTATAGTATTATCTTCGTATTATATTTCATGCCTAGTTTAGTCAAAGTAAAAAAGAAAATATTGTTCTAATAAATTTTCAATTTTCATGTAAATACATTTTTTTTTCTTTAATGACAAAAATATCACCATCTACTAATTTACTTTTTTTATTTTAGTACATTAAGGATGAATAAAAACCAATCTCAATTAACATATATTTACATTTTTCCGCTTAGTTTACCTATTTAACTAATTTCTACATTTTTTTTTATTTATATCAAAATAAGGTAAGGATGGATGCGATAATAAAAAATAATATTTCTTTAACATATCTTGATATTCTTCTATAGTAGCCCGTCGGCCCTTAGCAACTTACAAGGCGATTTCTAAAATTTCTCACCCCTTAGTATTTTAAGCCAGAAAGTAACTTTTGAACTTAGTGCCTTTCTCCTCCATTACCAAAAATTTTAACAGATATTAACATCGATTTTTTGTATTCGTAGACCAAAAACGGTACAAAGTTATTCAAAACTTTTAGGTTTTGTTATTGTTTTAGGTAAAAAATTAACTTAAATAAAAAAGTTGAAAAAAAAAAACACTGACAATTTTGTCAATCAACATTGTTATTAAAATATTACGAAACAATGACTGAACTTCATTAAATCATTACGATATATTGCATTGTCTTTGAAAATTTCTAATCATCATCATCATTAAAAACATATTATTCAGTTCCAAGTTTGATCCCGTTTTAATTTTCGAAAATCCTCACCTCTCAATATTTTAAACCACGAAGTAACTTTTGAACTCAGTGCCGTTCACCTCTATAAAAAGTTTTAAGTGAAATTAACATCGATCCTTTTTATTCGTAGACAAAAAACGGTACACACTTATTGAAAACACAAAATTAATTATAGTATTTTTTAGGTAAAACATACTATAATTTAAATACATTTACCATTTAAATACAATACCATACCATACCATTGAAATACAGAATAATTCATACTCTCCTTGGGTGGCGACAGTAAGGGTTCAAAATTGAACCTTATGAACCGTCCGTCTTCCATAGGGACCGGTAAAATCAGAATAAGGTTAATGGGTATAAATATATAAAATATAAATATAAAAAATGAAGTAATAGAAAATCATATCAAATTATAGTAAAACCTAAACTTAACATATATTTTCAATAAGCTTAAATCATAAAAAAACACAGTAAAATATATGACTGAAAAATAAGGAACTGAGATACAGAAAAAGTAAAAGTAATGGGAGAATTTTCTATGACTGTCCATAAGCATAAAAATAATGAAACAGATAAAAATTTGTTGACTCACGACTCAGACGAATGAGAGATGTAATCTTCGGACACAATAGAAAAATAAAGTGCTTTTATGATGAGCCTCTGAGACTCTATAAAGTTGGGGGATTGTATTTGTAAGTAATTCCTGCTGCGGAATAATGAAGTTAGAGTCGACTAGACAAACCCTCGTTGCAAAGTAGTTTTTAACTGTGAAGATAGGATGAGTGCACACTTCATTTTTTTAAACTAAAAAATATGTTTTTCTTGAAGGCGTATATCGATCCTAGTAAATATTTCTTGTTGTATACAACATAAATTCATAAAACTAATATACAAAAATAAGCTATATTATTTTATGGATACATTGTAATCAAATGAAATAAAAAGATTAATTATTTAATAGAAGCCAAAATAATTTCAAGGAGAGTATGAGTGTGGGTATAAACACCTAACCATATGTTGTCAGCTACACCACCATATTTTTTAAAATGTCGGACTAAAAATTGATGACTTTTGGTTATAGCAAATGACGTTTCTTTTGATGATGAACTTGACTTTTTAGTCTTATCTAATTCAGCTAGTTCTTTTCCAACTCACCTTATTTGAAACTTCTAATGGAAAGAGGTATTTTTAACGAGAGATCTTCATGCGTCTAATTTTATGTTTGAGATTTTCCCAATTTAACATGCCCTTAAGATGTGAATATTCAAAAATCGAACACAATTTTTGTAGGCCTTTGACGATTTGCGCGCAAATGGTGCGGAAAATCAAATAAACGCAAAGAACAAAAGCTTTGAAGAATTCAATTTCCTATCGGAATGCGTCGACACCCACCTATAAAATGGAAGCAAGACGCGGTGGAAAACATATAGATCTAAAAACCTCGTTACCGATGTTATAACATAATTCTTTCCATCCTCAAACAATGAGCTTTGGTCAAACTAATAAGATTGTGTTAAAAAAAAATCATATTTGTTGACTTAGTTTCCTGGAACAATGTATGATTTAAATGATAGTGATTTCATAAAACATTTTGGTCAGAACTCACTCATATTTCGGAAACTTTTAATTTATCGAGGTGGGGTTGTGCTAAATAATCTGACTCTAATTGATCTTATTAGGTGCTCTTGTGAGCTGACCAAAAGGCCTCCACAATGCGTGTTCCCTTAGGTGAGATAGTTGATTAGGTGGTGAATAAATAGGATGAGACTCATGGGTTATTCAGGGTACTATTCCTGCAGGTACGAAGAGGAATGCAAGCCCGAAGGGTAGCCAGCTGCCAGTTCTTGCAGGAAGCTAACTTCGTGCTCCCGGGTACTATTCCTGTACATATGAAGGGGTATGCAAGCTCGGAGGGTACCTGTTAAAGCTAGAGGATGGAGAGATCCTGAGAAGGCATAGAAATAAAAGAGAATATCCATTTCTAATAAATGGTTTTAGAACAGTACCATAGTACTGATCCACTATGTAAATTGTTACCCTCTACCTCCTAAGAAGGCATTTCTCGTGAGGCGAGATTATATCCTTAAACTTTTTTTTATTTTATTTTTTAAACCTCTTTATTTCATAAATATATATACAATACGGATATACTCTTAAACCTTTTAATTATGACCTACTATTGTCTCTGGGCTATTAAACGCCATCGAGAGGTACTACGTGTAAGGCGTTAGCAATCAGTGAATCAGCAGATTCTATTGGATTCTTTATTAGTTCAAACGATGCATTTATAGATATTACAATGTCTTATTTAGTTATATACATGTTACAATTAAGGTATATGCAATGAATAGTATAAATATTAATATACGGTGTTTGCTAGTCGCCAGTAGTAGTTCCCGTGTTAGCTGTTAGGTTGCGTCATGCCGGGTCAGACTGGTTTAGGCGGGTGTAGTACTTAAGGCAATAGTCCAGTAGGTAGCGGTATTGCTACAAATTAATTTGTTTTTAAATGAAATATTAAAAAAAAAAATTACACCGGCAATATTTTTTCTCAACTCAATTTTTCCTCCGTTCGGCAATTGTGAAAATTTTACGAATAAAGACTGAACTTCATTAAATAATTAAGATATTGCATTGTCTTTGTACATTTCTAATCATCATCTGTATCATGCTCTGCAACCGTTGGCCTAGAAATTAAAATGAAAAAAAAAATAAATGAAGATGTCCCAGATTGTTGGAGAATTATAATCCATGCTTGAGAGGTTCCTTTTTCAGTTTCTCATTTGCGATGACTGATTTCTTTTATGAAGAGCCCTTCATCCCTTTGTGCTTTGCAACTTGGTGAGATATGAATAGACTTTATTAATGTTCTCTCGTCTTTTGTCCCCCAACTGAACTTCTTATCTGCAACAGCCAATCTGATTATGTCTGACTCGGGAGTCTCGACATGGACTAGTTTCCTATAATAATGTTTAATCTAGATTCAATTTATTTTTTTAGTAAATTAAATCTTTTTGTTTAATATTATGGGGAGAATAAATACATATAGTAGTTTAGTTGTAGGAAGTCTCGTCGTTAAGCCGGTTTTGATCACCCTCTCCTTCTTCAAATAAGATTTTTTTTTAACCTCATACGGTCCTTTTTTTTTTTTTTTACTGAATCGTATTGTACATCTGCAGCATAAGGAGAATCTCAATTAATAATTTCAGTTTCAGATACAGTCGTCAAAACGTCAATGAGTTGTCACAGACATGCAAGAAATGTTTGTTGTTTATTTATCTCTACCCTACTAGACCGTTGGCAGTTCAAAGGCTATCTGAAGGCTATAGTAAAAAGTTCTAATTTTCAGAAAATTCATCAGAGTTTATACATCTTTTTTTGAATCTTACAAAGTTTCCTATATAGTTTGGCACAAGTTTAATTTGCTCCTTATGACTGCATAGTGTTCACGCTCCACTCCTGTGTGGTTCACTGTTCTTGTTCTTAGACATCCAGCGCAGTTTAAGCGTTCTAGACAGCAGAGTAGACAACCTTGAGAGAATTGGCAATATCCGATTCTGAGGTGGCATAAGATTACTTCCTCTTTTATCAATTGCCTACAGCGAGGCCGTTTGGGACCGAGAGAGTTAAGGCAGCACTTTCTAGCAACGCTAGTGCAGCGGCTTTGGTTTGAATCCGGACTAGAGGGATAAAATTCGTACTTCCTCCTGGTGGTCCTACGAAATGAAAACCTGACCCCACCCACTCCAATTAAAATTAGAAGTTGAGTAATATAAATTAAATAAATTTAAAAGAAATTCTGTTGCTTGTAGTATAAAACAAAATAAATATGTACCGCAACAACCCATGAAGGAGCAGGAGTGCAGTACTCTGTAAGTGAGTACTGTTAGTAGACCAACGGTTGTGCAAGGAGCTTAAAGTATAAGTGTTTCAGATGTAAATATTTATATAGAAACCTACAGAGTATATTTAAAAAATGGTACCAAATCTTTGCTAATACTAGTCCAATTTAGATTATTTTTGTTTTATATAGACATTCATATGAGAGGCTATATATAATATTCGAGGAAATGTATATAGTTTTAGACTTTTATCCAAAAACTAATTATTTTTTTCGTTTTAGAAATCATTTTATTAATTATATAATTATTTTTATTTTTTGAAACCCATTATTGCTCATATATAGCGTGAGAGGAGCAGCCATTATTAGTTTCCAATTATCGTTTTTGAAAAAGAGTAATGGAAATTTCTTGAGAATTTCAGCTACCATTTTTACCTCAGTTAGTTTAAGAATTGAAAACAAATCAAAATTTTTTATGTATAAATTCATTGTTCTCTAGTTTCTGAAATGATATCCTATATTATTCGATGTTTACAACATAAAAATAAAGTTTTATATAAAACCGTGAATATGGTTTCAAGTTATTACTATCACTTATTATTAATTATAATTTACTAATCTTGATTTTGATTTAAATTGCTATTTATTGACAATATGAACTATTAACCAGTAGTATTGATTTGTGTTTAATTGTGATTGTTTTAAATTTTTGTTGTTTTCAAAAATTTTAATATAATACTGATAAATAAAAACACATCTTCCTATTATTTATTATTTATAAATTATTATAAATATATGGTATGCTATATTTATTAATATATTATTAATTGCAGCGTTCGAACGGTTTATGACCAACAGTTCTGTTCAGTAAAATCGATTCCGTAATGATACTTGCACATTTCCATTATAATTTATATAATTTTTTGATCTGAGTTTCATAGTTTTATTCATACTAAGCAACAAGATTTTAAGTTTTTTCTATTTTGTTAAGTATTGTTAATTATTTAGGTCAAATCATTATAAAAATTAATTAAAATTTTCTCCTTCATTTTAGTTATAAATTATTATTTTATAAAATGCTTTTGGTATAAAAACGATTAAAAGTGAGTTAAAACTTATAAAGAGTGAGTTAGAACAAATAAAAAAAAATCCATCTCATCTGTTAAAAGTTAACTTTTACTTACTCTGTTCCTCATAATAATATTACTTTAAATCATTTTATGTTATTTTATTTAATTAATGTTTCATTTAAATTTAGTTTCTTTTTATTTATTTACAAAATATGTAAATATAACAAAGTGTTTTGAATTTTCTTTAAAAAACGGTATGAAAAAGTTTCACTCCTAAACAAAATTATCGTTTACTATTGTTATTACAATGGTTTCAAGAATAAAAATTATTATAATCTTTGTTTGTAGTATATGTAAACTGTAAATTAGTTTGGCATGTTGTAACTAAGTAGCAAAAAGTCACGATTTATCTATCCTATCATATATTTTTTTGATTTATTGGAATATTATAAGAATAGAGTGATTGGTTTTTAACTTTCTGGAAAGGATAAGTACTAAAAGCAAAGTTAGGAAAGAAAAAAAGAGATTGATTCTCTGACCTTACACATTTTACAAAGTTTGTGCACTTAACATCTGATATGGAAGCATCTAATATATTTCAAGTTTCTCATAACTTACAAGATATCTTCAAGGGAGATCGTTCAAAACTTTTTATATTTTATATTATAGTACATTTTATCAATATGTGTTCAGATACTTGCTATGCGGGAATGTAATACCCTTAAAATTGAATATCTTCATCGGTAAAATTTAAATTATGCTTTCTGTATGTTGTAATGTTTCTGTCGATGAGGTTTTTAACCGACATTACAACCTTTGAAAAGTTGAAAGCTGTTTTACTTGGTTTAATTTTCATTAAAACCATACTAATTTATTAAATCTCCTTTTTATTTTTTTTAGATTCATATTAAGGTAGTTATTATGAATAAAAAGCCATAATTTCTTGAAAGTAAGATTATTATCAATTAATTCATTACTGATTCATAAAAAAAATAATTATTTTAACAAAATATTTATTTTTTTAAAAGTTATATATACTATATTTTAAGGTATATATAAATTAATAAACATATATATGAATTTTAAGTTAAATATAAATATTTTAAGATGTAATACAGATGAGGTTTAGATAATTCTTTCTGAAGAATTTCCAACATTTTCTTTATTTTTATAAGATTTCAGATTTAATAAAGTGTTTATTGTTGACAATAGATTTAAAGTGAGGCAGAGATGGTTGGCAGTGTGTTAGTGTTATGAATTTACTTTTTTTATGGTATTACTTTAAATGTCACTTTTTTATTTTATTAATTTTACCTACATATTTTTATATTACTCTTTTTTTTCATGTATATCTTTTCTCTTTTCCACAATTTTCATTGTGTTAATATAAATGTTTGTATTATTTACACACAAGATTTGATTGTTACTTATTTTTATTTTTCTAATATTTTCAATGTTTGTTATTTATTTGTATAAGTTTTTAGCTTTGCAAAATGAAGTTAATCTTCTTTTAGTATTGTTTGTCATTTAATTTTCTTGTTGCATTGTTTCTTTGCTTTGTTTTCACTATTTTATAGTTGATAACTCGGTTTTTATTTATAGTCCTGATAAAGGCCTGATTTTGCAGCCAAAACGTCGGCTCAAGTAAAACAATTATTACTTATTTATGGTTTTATTACTTACAGCTCCCCGACCAACTTTTACTTTCATTTTAGAAAACGTAATTTGATATTAAACTAATTGATTCTTCGAATATAAAGACTTAATTTTTCCCCCTTTTTTATATTTATTTCTATCTTAACTTTTATTTCAGACTTTACAAACAAGCGTGTGACTTGTCATTCAACTTGTTGAAGTATACATCGTTAATTTTATTCATTATTCATATTGATCTTGATCCTTTAATTGCAAAAGAGAATACAGTTCTGTTCAAGATAAAGAATCCCTTTTGAACCGTTCCTTCTAATTAAATTTAACTTCTGTAGAACTTACGGGAATGTCCTACTGTGAGGGCTGCTCCGATGATATTCTCAAAAGAAGCCTTTGATGCAGTATGGTGTTCATGCTCATTGTACTATAGTAATCAGGAAGGAATTCTCTTAATCTTGTTAAGGACAATGTCATTCGGATTGAACCTTTCAAGTAACATTCGGCGTGGTGGTATTAAACATTAACTTTGAGCTTGCGTTATAAGTTTAATTTATAATAAAAATTTCATTTTCAATAAAATATTTCAAGATAGCTTGTAAATAATATTAAATAGCTTTGAATCATATTATAGTTTATTTTTGGAAATATTTTTCGTTTGAGGTTAGTAAAATTTATGAGGTTAGTAAGATTTTAGAGTTGTTTAGATAAATGAAAACTAGGAATAATCATTAGATCAGAAAAATTAGATATTTTATATCGATGGATTAAAATCAAGTGCTATATGCGCATCACACAACTTTCATTTACCAACCTACACATCTTCCTAAGTTTTGTGTAAATTGCTGTAGTCATGCTGATGTTATCGTTATTTTTGTAATTAAAAAAAAAAGAGCATATAAGGTGAAAAATCAACCAAAAAATTATATTTTTCTGTTTCTATAAAAAAATGTATTTTAGTGGTGAGAATAACGAATATAAATTTTGCTCTTGCTAAGAATACAATAGTTTAACTAATGCTAATAAAGCCGCAATGCAATCTAGGAAGAACGTGTGGTCTAAAATTTTCCTGTCAAAATCAGCTATTTTTTCAATATTTTGTATTTAACTATTATTTATTATTACTAACAATGAGAGCTCATATTTTTTTTTTAATTAACAAAATCAGGGGACTTTAGAGTAATATTTATTTCAATAAGGGTAATACTTAACTGATGATAAAGACCATTTAATTCTTTATTAACATGCCGATTTTAATCGAAATCATTAGATCGTTTTCGATAAAGTCAAAAAACTGTAAAAAATCGATTCTGTAATGTAACCCTCCATTTTATCGAAAAAGTTGCTGTCAGTTCTTAGGCATATACTCACCTTACATATGTAATATCTTTTTCTAACGACTTTTTTAACTCGGCTATTTACAGATATACACACCATTCTCCGTGACTAGGTTTTTTGGACTAGGGAACCTCAAAATATAGTATATCCATTGAAAACTAGAATTCGAAATTGTTCACGATCCCGAAAATAATATTGGACTATTTCCACACTAATCTCGAACTTCTCTTTTTATTTATGATAAATTGGATAAAAAATGTTCAGGAAATTGATGTACCAAAGAGAATTCAATTACGCATGCGCATGCGTTTATTAATTTAATGCAAAAACGCTATATAGGTTTTCAAAAACCTTCTTAAAGTCATTTATTTAACCTATCCTAAATAGAATAAATCTCTGGAAAAAAAATGGAAAACTTAAAGAAAAAATAAAACTTTATTTGTACATAATTTTTAAAAGTATGAATTTTTTAATAACTTGAACAATAACCATTTAAAAAGTTATTACATTTCCTTGAAAAAATACATATATTTTCGAAATCGGATTGTTATGAGCTAAGTTTATTAGCATTTGTACGCTTGTTTTGATTAATTATTTAAAAAAAAAAGTATTTATTCTTTATTAGACAAAAAAAAATTAACAGCTCTTATAATAATCCAAAAAAATTAATATCCTAATTAATTATTCGAATTTATAGTGGTTTATTTTTCGAAGATTGTTATATTATTTTCCGCTTTTGTTTGCTGATTTAATTTTATTTTATAGATTTATCTTTTAATGATTTTGTTGAAACTTTGTTATTAATATTATTATTTACTGATATAATTAAATTTTTAACCAGTGTTTAATAATTTTTAGCGTTTATAATTCAAAACACCGTTATATCTTTAATTTTATTTAGTTTTCATCACTATTTATTCATTTCTTTCCCTCCATTGGTCCCTTAGATTCCTCAGATAAATGCCGAGAAATTTTAAGGGCAGAATAATGTTGATGGAGTTAATGGGGGTAGTTTGGTGGGAAGATTTCCAGGCCCTTGGCCTCTCCAGGAATAGAGCTCTAAAGAGATCCTGATTTACTTGAAAGCTAATGTCTTTTAAAGGAAGGCCTGTTTTAGTTCTATTTTTAGGCCAACCTCTTCTCCAGGCATTAGATTCTTTGGAGAAAAATCTTCGACTCTGTATTACTTTAAATATTTCTTTTAAAATGCATAATTTGGTTTTGACCTAATTTTATTTAATATTTAAAATTTGTATCTATAGTAAACAACTTTATTTTCATTGTTGATTTTTGTTTTTTGCCAAAAATCTTCAATTAATGTATGTATCTCTCAAAATGTTTGAGGAAAATCATATTTCAAAATTACACCTTCAATTTTTTATTATAAAACTACATATAATCAAATGTTTTATTTTTGTGACGTTTCGGCCCTCATTCATTGGCCATTCTCAAATTACAATCTTCATTAACCCCAGTCACACTACTGAAATATTATTATATGCTTACAGCGCAAAGAAGAACTTTTAACTTATTATAAAAAAAAAATTGCTGTTGTTTATTTTTCTATTTTATTTTTTCGGAGCTTTTATGTTTAAAATAAATAAGTTTATAATATACAAACTCCTTTCTTTAAAAAAAAATTATAACATAGTTCACAATAATATAAACTTATATTATTACATAAATATAAACTTATTATTACATATTAAAAATATGTATTTTTTTTCTTAAATTAAGAAAAAAATAGATGTCATTTTTCTGCATTGTGTTGTACTAAGGCTATGCTCTGAATGATGACCGGAAGAACGTGGAAATGGTTTTGGTTTTCTTAAAAAAGGAATCGCCTTTTAAATAAGATTTAAACCCGAAAGTTTGTTATACCTACTAAATAATTCTAAAACAAGTAATTATTTAATTTTTTTTCGTAATTATTTAAAGAGTGTCAAATACTTTAAATCTTGAAATAGAATTATAAAGTGCGAAACATGGGCTTTGATTACCTCAGGGTTTTACACCCAAAGGCCCCAGACATCATCAACAACAACTAATGCTATTTTTTATTATGTTTGTCTTTTATAAAATTTTAGGAATACAATGTTTAATCTTTCATCGAAATATTAAAACGTATATATTTTTTATCCACTCAGGTTCATTGATAGTCACTTTAAATCAATAATTTTGTGGTAGACAAATAACAAGCATTTCCCGGTTTTTATTTCGTCATGCATTAATTTCCTTGCGGAATCTAATTCGGATGATGTATACTATATAGTGATATCGATATTAAATTATGATTATATAATAGATATTATATTTTGCATCAGTAAAAAATTCCTATAGATATATAAATTTGATGGATGTTTGATTTTTTTGATGGGGTCTATGTATGAAATCTTTTTCAGCGATAATAATATATTCTTGTTGGTTATAATAACATAAAACGGATGAAAAATCTTTCTTTATAGTAAAATTAATTTAATGGATTAATTATATTGAAGTGTTTAACTAGCGTTCTACTTGTCATGAGAACTATATTTGCCTGTGCTGTGGATCAACATATTTCACATTCAAATATTTTTTTATTTAATTTTCATTCTTCAGTTTTTACTTTATTCGGGTCTTAATTTAAAGCTAAAAAAAACTATTTTAATGATTTTTTACCCTTTTAGAACAGGCTGAAAGATATGTTACTATATATTCCAGAAAAAAAAAATCATTGTAATAAAGAAATGGCAAAATAAAAACAGATGAAATTTTTATTATATTTTTAATTTTAATTTCAGAATTCAGTGATATTCACAACTTCCACTTTTTGATCTTTCACACAAGCCGGTGAATAGAAAAAATAACTAATAGCTTATTTTTATATCTCATTGTCGTGGGATGATATAGTTAATGTTATTTTGTTAAATTTTTTTTGTATTTGATTTCGAATAATTAACGCTATTCCTAAGGAATGGAACATTTTCCTAGTGGAATGAATAGTCATTAATAATTAATAGGAAATTAAATATATATTTCTTTAATTTCGTTTTACCAGTGTTGGGTTTTTTTATGGTCTCATTGTCATAGCAAAATTTTTGTCATCATAATAATCGTAAAAATTTCTAATTAAAATGTTATATATTGGGATCTACTTTTCTTTAATAGTGGTTTCATCTGAAAGCTTACCAAAGAGCGTTTATATTTTTATTTTTGGAGATGAGTTCTTTGTTGAAACTCATCCATAAGTAAAAGCCCTATTTTTTTCTTTTTGTTTTTATTATTGAATTATTGAGCATTATTCAATAGAGTGCTTTCGCGATTATTTAGTTAAACAATGCATAGCATGAATGGAGGTCACATAGTTTCTGTACTAAACCCCTCACAGAATTATTCGAGGCGTTTAATGCGAGGACTTTAAAGAATGTTCCCGGAATTATTTTAGTACATCAGCCCTTAAAATAACATATTTTGATTAATAGTTATCTTGAATAACTGTTTAAGTTTCTTACAACATTTCGTTATTCATTTAGGTTGTTCACACACACACACACACACACACACACACACACAGACATGTTTTACGAAAATTGGTTATTTAAAACTCAAATGTCCATTAAACTGTAATTTCATATTATTCTGTTGTAAAACTCAAATTCTAAATATTTCACGATCGCGGTATGTTTTTATATATTTTATTTAGAGATAAATTGAATATAATTTATGTATTAAGATTTGTTCTATTTTTTTCGATTCGAAAACAAATATTTCGGCGTTATGTTAATTATAAAATGCTATTAATACTAGGAAGTTGGGGATGTCTCTTGGGAACCAAGCATTCAAATTTTCTCTGCAGTAATTAGAAATAAATTGTACGAGCAGCTAGGGAATTAGGGTCTGGCTTTTCGTATTATGAAGCAATTAAACCAGACTTCAAGTGGTGGGGATAGGACAAAACCTCTTTTACATTTAATCGCTAAAAATGCTTTATAAATATTTTCCAAATTATAAAATCAAGCAAATATATATAATCCATAAATAATAAAAATACAATTTATTAAACTTATTTTTCTCTAATGATCTTGATAAT
>NW_027105067.1:59347-60566 GCF_000696795.3 Halyomorpha halys
TTGAAAATTTAATTTTAGTGTAAATGTTTATATTATATTATAATTTATTTATTATAACCTAAATAATTCATAACAAGAAAGTCTTTAGACCTGAATATCGCTTAAACAAAACGTCAACGGACATACTTTCATTGAGATTTTTTTTTCTTGTTTTGAAATCCTTAATTTATATTGTCAGTTGGGACACTTAACCCTGAAACATCCTGTATTAACAAATTAATAAGAGAATGCAAAAGTAAACACTAATCACATCCATACTAGCACATTATTCTTGGCTAAAAACCTGGCCAGCGTTCAATAAGTCTCATGGAAATTGTGATAATCTCCCATTTAATAATGGTTCGTAAACAATAATAATTGTTGGATTAATATCGTTGTTAACAAATATTATTCATGCATACACTGAGGCTGTATTGCTTTAATATCAGGATTGCTGAGGCAACAGCCCTTACATATTGAAGAGGACCCTTATAATTAATAAAATAAACAGCCGGAGGTAGAATCCCTGGCTCTGGCTCAGCACATGGCGTTCCGGGGCCAACTAAATTGAGGGAGCCGTGTCAGGTGTCTTCCTTTCACAATTCGTAATCTTCCTCTTTGATATCAAATTGAGTTTATTTAAGGAAAATGCTTGTGAATCTCCCTGTAGGTTCTTATATTGCACTTATTTGACTGGGAGGATATCTAATATGGCATCAATTCTTATATTGTATTGAAAATAAATTTGACTCCCTTCTAATTTACGGAAAGGAGCTACCAATTTCTTGTGATAAATCAATCAAAAATTCATGACCAATAATTTCAATTAAATTTAATTTTGTAAAATCATTGCTTTTAATTTTATCTAGAACAAACTATTTCAAGTTTAGAGCAGCTACTCAATTATATTAATAGGGCCGAGTCCCAAAAAACTGCGTTACGAGAATGAAACCTATGCCTCCATAGCGGTAATACGACACCAAAAGATTATTTATACTTGGGCAAAACAAAAAAAACCTTTGGTGGGTTCCCCGATGATGATTAAATATTTTGAAGAAAAAAAATATATAGATTTAGCAGTGCTAATTATATTTTTTATAGTATTTTCCTGGAAAATAATTCAATTTTGTACGCCATTGGTCATTAGAGATGTGGAAATTGTATTTTATATCCATTTCATACTCCTATGGTAGTTAGGTTTCAAAGACAATTAAAATTTAATTTTTTTTAATATTTTTTA
>NW_027105067.1:60619-64049 GCF_000696795.3 Halyomorpha halys
ATATATATGAATTTTAAGTTAAATATAAATATTTTAAAAATCTATAAAAGTATGTTCGTTAATGCTCTGTTTGGGAGATAGTCTAAAGCTTTTCATTGTTATGAATTATTTTGGTTATTATTAATAAACTAATTTGTTCCAACTACTTCATTAATGAAATGTAAAAATTATTATTCATATTAAATTTGTTCATTGTTACTACCTTGAAAATAAAAGCAGCCAACCACACTAGTATTGGCCGATTGGCAGTTGTGTGCTATATCACCTCTCTAGATCTGACACCAATAAATTTATTTTGTTTGGCGGGGGACCTTCAGCAAAAATGCTATGCAAGCCCAGTCAATAGCCTTAATTCATTACTAAGAAGGGTAATTGAAACTTGCAAACTAAAACACATACCCAGTCTGTTTGGCTACTGCTGCTGTGGAAGAAAAATACCGAATGCGCTTAATGCTGATAATTATCTCATTGAGCATTATTTATTATAAATTTTAATGTTTAAATTGCATTAATGAAGTCAGGGGCTGCATGGCTACATGGCCAAAGTGAAAGAAAAAGTGAAGCCAAAAAGGTCACGCCAACAAAAGGAAGGATTACGTTGAGGTTATTTTCCTCTATTGTATTCTAAACTGAAAAAAGAAAGAAAAGGAAAACGGTGATTGGCTCGTACTCTTCCCGTACTCCTCTGTCAGCTTATCCTCCTACACTTTACTCCTTCCTTCCAGAATGAAGTAGTTGGAACCCATATTTATTTATTTATTACAACCTTATTAATTCATATTAATGAAAATTTTGAAACTTGAATATTTTCTAAACAAGGTTTGGTTTGGTGGTCATACCATCATATGGATTTTTTCTTGTTTTGAGATCCTTAATTTATATTTTCACGTGGCCCTGAAACACCTGCAACTGTATATATAATTCCTTGAAACAACCGCAAGGGTATTAAACGGATAAAAATACATTTCCCATTCATCGAATGACCTTTGTACTACTAAATTAAATTATTATCGAGAAAAAAAAATACCGTACTTCAAAACCTGTATATTTATAGGCGATGTTTACCAACACTATTCTGCTGTCTTCTTAAATTTAAAGGTTATAAAACTGTTATGCTGACGACAAAATCATTTAAAAATACGTTTCACTTCATTTAGTAATCTTCAAAAATTGAACATTTTTACCCAAGTCTAAGGCTCACAAGAAATAACCGAACTATTTGAAAAAGTTTAACCAGTTCCGTTTTGCATACTAGATGGTGGAAGTGAAATTCAGTCATTCCCCACGAACTGTTCTATTATAAAGTTGAAAATTGTTGTCTCCAAAAGAGGGAAAGGAATAAACTTGAGTCTCCATTTAAACTTAGGTCTTGGCTGCTTTTCTTTAACCTCAGCTGAAACCTTACTCAAGTAACAACTCTCTCCCAGTGCCTTATTTCCTCAAAGCAGATGTACTGAAATCTTAATATTTTTTGTACGTAATTGGTATTTATTTATTTCTAAGGATCTTTTTTATTATTGTTTATAATTAATTTTTAAACGTAAAAGAATTAGTAAATAACATATTATAATTAGCCTTGGTCCTGAAGGAGAAAAATACCAAATTGGCCAACTTGTACGTTTCGGATTCCTAAATGTCAATCTAGCATTCTTCAATATTGTAATTTTATTCTCGAGTTAGAAACGGTTTCGGTTCGAATTTGGTCAGTGGGGATTGAATTTTATTTGGTAAATGAATCTCATGGGTACCATCTCGTGGTGGATAGATTTTTTGCACAATAAGCTAGAAGGCTATTTCTAAAGGTAAAATTGTTAACAAATAATTTCATAAAAAAAAAATTAATCTTATTTACCATTTCGGGTCATTTTAAATTGAAATGCATGTGAATTTTTGCTAAATACTTTGCGATGATAGGAATAATTCCCCCCACACTGTATGTTATTCTTTTGGCAACCTATAATGTTGTTCATTTTATTTACTTCTATTATTTTAAACATTTTTAGAAGTTCCTGTTGTCTTTTATCAATATAGTTTAAGTATTTTTAAAAGATTTATTACTGACTGGGTGATGGACGAAGCTTACTCTGTATTTGAATATATTAAAAAATTAAGAAAAAAAACAAGTTAAATTAGGATATTCCACTTACAATATTTTGGGACCGTCGGGGTTTCGAGTTTATTAAATATCTCAGTTGCCGATAATTGTTAACTATCAATGAAATTTATATACTGAGTGTAAATTATTTATTTTATTTGTAATATTTATAGGTCCTTATATGTTTTGGTAGTAATATTATTCCGTAAAGAATATGATTGGTGTATTTTAATATAAAAGTTTAAATTTTGCGAAAGTATCTATTAATCCTGAGGAAATAAAAGGAAAAAATAATAATTTAATTCATATGAGATACAAATTCAAATATATATAAAAAAATTAATTTATACGTGGTACACATTAATACATGATAGAGTTAAATTTATTTGACCATTTAATATAATTTAAAATAACATTTATTTAGGTGAATGATTTAATTTTAGTGTACAGACCATATAGAAATTTTTCATTTTTTTTTTTCAGCACTGTATTTATTTTCTGTTTACTACCGGTTAAGCTTGGTTCTTTTGTATTACTGAATAGATAAATAATAATGATAAAAATGTATTTTAATTCAATCAGTTTCTAATTTTAGACTAGCAGCTTATGAAAGACAATTATAAAAATATATATTTTTCTATTGCGACTTATCGTTTTTACTTTTACAACGAAGTAGAACGATCAGCAGTTTAATTATTTAGTTTTTCGTCATATTTGTGTGAGGAGTAGTTTTTCGGGCTGAAGTAAAGCAGGACAATTTTTCAACGTGATAGACATTTTTTTCTTAAATAAAATTATCCAAACATTCCATAGTATTCTATTTTTTATGTGAATCTAAAATTAAAGCTCATAGTTTATCTGTAGTCATGAATAAATAAAAACCTCTCCGAAATAAAAATAAAAACTGAGAGTATTTATCTGCCACACAGTGATTGGATATATAGACTTTGTGTCAGAACAAAAAGAGAGGCTTTCGATTGGTCATTTGATTAACCGATAGAAGGGGGCGTATATTAAATGTCAGGTTTGTAACTCGGACTGGTCCCTCAAAAACTTTTTTTTTTTTTTTTTTTTATCCATCTCTCTCACTCAAGATCATTTACATACTTGAATATTCATACAGGGGCAACTTCTACCCCGTTTGTTTTTTAAAAAATTGGGTATGGGAATTAATCATCCACGAAATTATGATAGTTCATAAGAAAATCATTTTCGATTTTCTGCAAGTTTCGAACCGTAGAATCATATACAAAATAAAATAAACATATACCCAGGATGAGTATTAATATTAAGTTAATGTTTGCAATTTATTTTGAGCAATTTAATTAATTTAAT
>NW_027105067.1:66069-70933 GCF_000696795.3 Halyomorpha halys
ATATTATTATTTATTTAAGTACATTATTAATTCAAGGAAATTTAGTAATTGGTCTTCATTAACGGAATTGATGATTCCAACTTAAAAAAAAAATAGATCCCAACTCTTCGCTTTATTTTGTTATGTAAAATTAAACATCAATTATTCACTCGAAATTTACATACTAAAGAAAGGTGTTTTTTTTTTCAAAATTATCAAAGATAGGAAATGAAAATAAAAATTATTCTCAGAACATAAAAATTTTACCTGAATTTTGCGTTTCAAACATGAAGGAACGATTTTGATTCCGTTAAATAAATCCCATTCAACTAATCTAAATTTCATGGTAAACTTTCTTATGTTCAATTAACCAATTTTGATGAATTTTGTGCGGAATGATAACTTTGTTAACCCTAGCAGCACCAAGGTAGTATTCATTACGGCCTACTCCAAGGGGGGGGGGGGCTCGCCGAGCCCTACACTTCCCAAGACGACCTCCACAAGCCCTCACTTGATTTTAACCCTTATATCATTAATTTTCCTTTTATGGTAAACTTACTCTTTTGAAATATAATAATTTCTTCTTACTTCTGTAAATAAGATGGTATAATAAGGATTATTTAAAAAAAAAAAAATAAGGACCTAAGATTTCTATATGCTTTATTATGAAAATGTTTTAATTTGGAATTAAAAAAAGAATAAGAATACATGATACAACAAAAACCTAGGGTCGCTGAAACTTTAGATATTCTCTAATTAAAGATATTCTCTAAAATTCCAACTTTTCGGCCAATTTGGGCATCTTCAAGGACAATCTTTTACAAAACAGCTTTTATTATATATATGATTTTAACAAACAATATTATTAATAATATAGCATAATTTAAATACAATTATTCAACCAAATCAACAAATTAGGAACTTTTTGCAGACTATTCTGCCCAGGTCACCAATTTCATTTGAAATTACAGACAATAAAACACTAGGAAATGACATTAATTGCATTTCTGCAGTTACTTATCTTGTCACTCTTCACATTAACATTAAAACTGTTAATTACAATCAATTGACACTATTATAATTTGTAATCATAACAATAATTGTAGCATTCTTTACACTCAGCTCAGTCATATAATTTATTTATCTCAGTTGTATTTTGGTTGAAATTTTTATTTATTTTATTATTAAGATTCATATGAAAGTTAATTATAATTATTAATATATATTTTTACACATATTTTTCATAAATTAATTTTGCTTAAAATCTCTAAATAGTGTTGGTTCAGATTTCTTGTGTCTGTTTTAAAATTTATTGTATTATTAAAATCGAATGTATGCTTCTTTTATGGCTGCATGCTGCTCTAGTGCTATTTTATTGGGACTAAATGCTTTAATGCTAATGTGAGGAGTGACAAGAGGTGACAAGACTACTAAAGGTAGTTAGACATGAACTAGGTCCCAAAGGGTGATTTTAGCTGAAATTGGTGACCTGGGCAGAATAGCCTGCAAAAAGTTCCTAAATGATTGACGTGGTTGTAAATTTGTATTTATTATATGCTATTTTAATAATAATAATGATGTTTGTTAAAAAATCATATGTATTATAAAAGCAGTTTTGTGATTGTCCTTGACGATGGCCGGAATGGAAAAAATATTGGACTTTTAAAGAAATAATGAGTGTAGAATAATGACTTTGTGTGTATAATTGGACCATATAAAAATAGCCCATATAAAAACTTTTTCGTTAACAAAAAAAGTCTATCTTCCCTATTAGCCGGTCTGTTCTCCACCGATCCTGACATATCTTGTGTTTGCATATGTAAATAAAGTAAACTGAGCTCAATTATTAATAGGTTTTATAAAAATTAAAAAAAGTAAAAAATGACCGTTTTGTCAAATTCAAAATTTCAAAGGACTGTAAATATTTCAATCCTATTTAGTACTAACTAGTACTTAATAATCCCTTTAGAGCATCCTCTGCTTGTTTAATCCCATTCAACTTCTTCAAAAATAACCTTAGTTTAGATATTTATTTAAAAGAAGAAACATGAGAGTGTCCTACGATATTTTCATTATTTTAAGGCATTACTAGAAGAAAAAAAATCATAACAGCTGCAGCTACTCGTGAAATTATTAAATATGAAGGGGAAGGTGTCCTTGACCAGCGCACTGCTTGGCGTTGGTTTGAAAATTTTAGCAGTGGAGATACGACGTTGGAAAGGAAGAACGGCTCCGGGTGATCATTAATGGATATTGATGAGGTTCTACAGGAAGCAGTTGAGTCTAATCCGTCCACTAGTTCTTGCGAATTTACCAGGGAGTATCGCCATCTAGTCTTCATGGGGAAGGTGAAAAAGAGCAGTAAACTGGTCCCTCACGAACTTACTCTTCGGCAATCAGCCAAGAGGTTAGAAATTCGTGAAAAAAAGTTTTAAGAACTTTATGGGTTGGAACTGCCTCATCCACCATATAGGCCAGACCACACACAATCGGATTACTACTTGTTTCGATTCATGGGCCATTTCCTTTAAGGGAAAAAATTTGATTGAGTTGAAATTACAATCCAAGAGTTCTTTGATAGCCAAAGAATGGTATTAGCGTAGGGTCGATCAATTGGCTAGCAGATGGCTAATAATGATAACAATGGACTATAATTTTGAGTATTAATTGTATTTTATATCAAAGAAATTATAATACAAATATTTGGTTGAAAAACAGTAATTTTTTCTGATACACCGTATTATTGTACTTTTGAGGGACTTCTCATCTTAAATTAAAATTATTTTTCATTCAGTTTATTTAATATAATATTCGTATTTTTTTTATTACAGTTGCATTGAACAAATTATTATTGTCAATTTACTACTTAGTTGTTAGGTAACTGAGGTGTGAGAAACTAAGTAACAGGGGCTTTGTAAAAGAGACTATTACACCAGCTGTGGCACTGTAAGAAAACTTTTAAAACCTTTTAAGTTCATTTTCTACTTCAGAAGTTTTTATTTTAAGCCCTTGAGCCTTTCATCTCTGCTGCCCTTTGGTTCCCGATTCCTCTGTGAAAAAAGAACAGATCCAAGTTATTAAACACTTTTCATGGCTAATGGGCGAATTATCGACGCTTGTTCTTTCAGCCTTACTCTGGATAACTTGTCCCTGTGTCTTGAAATATACTTTTGGGTTACTTCGGATTTGAAATTATATTCTGAAACACTTTCTGAAATTATTAAACATTATTTCTTATTTTTTATAATGTTTTATAAAATATTATGTCAACATATTAAATAAAATGAATTATTATAACAATTCCCTTTATGACTTCACAGTGTTGATGATTTTGATAGATCATTCGTCAATTGTCAATTTTATATTAGTTAAGATTTATAAAAAAAAAATTAAAAAAATAAAATTGTTACTATTTTATGAGAGACTTTATGGGAATCTTTATTAGAAGTATATTTTGATGATATAATTTGACGTTAATTGAATCTTCTCACACTTTGCTTCTTTTTCTTTCTGCGTTTTTAAATGGACTGAAAAGCAGAGAACAAGTCTTAGGAATGATGTAGAAGATTCCCTAATTTAGCTAGAAATATGTGATAGGCATCATTTTATATTCTACGCGCTTTTATATGATATGCAGAACTATACATGCTAAGATATGTTAAAATTTTTGAGGAACTGATATAAAATTTTATTTCACTGAAAGTACATATTTTATATTTAGTTGATTCACATCAACGCAACCTATTCAACAATTTAAAGTATGCTCTCTCTGAAATTATTAAAATAAAAATTTTGAATTAGATTTTGGGAAATGGTAACTTTATCTACAGACTGTAAATTGACACACATCCCATAGCTTTAGCTAAATTATGGAAGCTCCTACAGAAATTCCACATGTTCTCTGTTTTTGAGCTCTTTTATAAGGACTTGGCAGCTTTTAATTCAAAAACGAGTAATGATGCCAGAATAAAAATTCACGCCCTCGTTTTTTTTTTCAAATCCATGCGTACAAAACATTCCTGCGAACAAAAACTGAAATGGTGAGCTTCATAAGTGTGGTGAGATGACGTAAATAACCACATATCATGGAGGTCGAAATTGTTAAGGCATCCTTTAAGATTACCTTAGTAATCTTGAGTTAAAAGCGGCCTCGGTTCGAATCTCGGCCTTCAAACTCTATTAAGAATTAAGTCTAGGACTTATTATTATTAAGTCTAGCTGGTTCCAAAGTGAGTACGCCAAGAATATACCAGATGTGCCGCAAGCGAATGCCACCAAAAAAATTATCGGTAAATATACAGTGCATTTCTGCAGTTACTTTGCACTGTTTTTTTTTTTTTTTTGTTTTCTTATTTTCCTACATATTCAATCGCTCTAAGGACAATTGTAGCACGAAAGGGGTCTTGAAAAATTTACCTTGACTAGGATATTTCGAAAATTTTTTGTCAATAAATAATGCCATGGCGAAAAACGTTTGTGAACTGCTGTTCTAAGATTACCAGTCCCTATAATAGAAATGACAAGGCAAGGAATCAACCAAAGAAGAAAAAAT
Source organism: Halyomorpha halys (assembly GCF_000696795.3). Taxonomy (NCBI): domain Eukaryota; kingdom Metazoa; phylum Arthropoda; class Insecta; order Hemiptera; family Pentatomidae; genus Halyomorpha; species Halyomorpha halys. The sequence continues at coordinate 70,601 of NW_027105067.1, forward strand.
TATTCAGTTTTAAGTTAAGAAATCAAAATACAGAACGTAATGTATCAGAAAAATGTTTTTCAGCCTAATTATCATGACAGTTGAATAAGTGCAACAGTTCACTGTCATTGTTAACGCGACAATATTTTCACTGACTTTAAGTACATTCAGTTCCAGCTACCACGCCATACCTTCTTCCATAGTGCTGCAACGACATACTTTCTCTAAGACATGCCTTTTTCACGACAAGTATCGTACTGTATGCACCATGGCAATTTCTACAGTGACTGAAAACCGTAGCCGTGTGGACTCTCTCTCTCTCTCTCTCTCTCTCTCTCTCTCTCTATATATATA
>NW_027105067.1:73403-102326 GCF_000696795.3 Halyomorpha halys
TATATATATTATTTTATACCAGATCGGCCTGGGCCCTGTTTCATGATGAAAGGTAATAGTATAAGTTAATAGTACAAGTATAAAAACAACGTGATAATTACACTAAAACTTATTTTTTTCATAATAGGGAGGACTATTAGTGATATTACAGGAGTTAAAAAGTACTAAAATACAAGTTACTATTGTACAAGTCAGTGTAATTCTATTAAGTAAAATCGACAAGAATAATATTATTAGTTTGTACTTTATTATGAAACAGGGCCCTGGTGGGCCTTACATGGTTAATATAACCGTTATATTATATATATATTTTTTTTAACAGTTGATTATGGGGAGGTATAGTCTCGTGCAAAATATACCCCCTAACTATATACAATGTTATTATTAAAATAAGAAAATAAATAGATAAGAATAATGCTTCTTAATAAAAGAGGAAAGTAAAATGAATAACAAAAAATAATGATATTGGTACACTTAAATAAAACAAATAATTGCCCTCTAATAGTAAAAAGAAAGTTAATTTGAAAAAGGGACGAGAGAAGAAAATAGAAAAAAAGTAAATAAAAATAATAATGAATAAATAAAATGAGTAATAATAAAAACTAAAATAGAGGTAGTGTGACTGTGAATTAATTTTATATTTATTCAAATTTATAACAGAATGTCCTGCAGCAGTCTGGGCTTCAGTCTTCGGGTTGAGGTTGGATTTCCCAGGTTGTAGGTCACTGCTCCTTTAACTGTCGGCAACTGGGAGTGGAACTTCATGAACCGTTTTTTGATGTAATATTCTATTGACTCCATTTGTAATTCGCGATGCAATTGGCTATTCCTTATGAAGTAAGGAGCATTAACTGCGATTCTTAGGACTTTATTTTGAAAATATTGTAGTTTTTTCCTTTTCGTGAAGGATATCGCTCCCCAGACTTCACAGGCGTACATCAGCAGTGGCCTGAGAATTGTTTTAAATATAAGTAATATAATAAATATAACAGTTGTTTCTGGTTTTAGTTTGGAATTTCTGTTTGCAAACCTTGCGTAAGTTTTATGTTGATATGGTGATTCCAGGTAAGGCGGCGATGTAGGTGAATTCCAAGGTATCTTACTGTTTCACTGGCAGGATTCCATTTCACATTTTTACCTTTGAGGATTAAATCCGGTGCTTCTGGTGGGCGTCGGAGAGTAAAAACTTTTGAGTTACATTTTTCAATGTTCAAGCTAATCATCCATTTGTTCTGGTTCATTCAGGTGACTTTGCAAAGTGTTTCTAGCTACTATAATGTCATCATGTTGAGAGAACACAGCTGTATCGTCAGCGAACATAGCTATGGAGATGTGTGTGGACTGAATGGTGTCGTGAAGGTAGAAGTTGAACAAAATGGGAGAAAGGACTGAACCTTGTGGAGTAGATTTGTCTAAGGGTTGAATTTTTGTTATTAATTCTGACTGAAAATGTTCTACCATTGAGGAATGAGCTCAGAATATAGACGTGTGGATGAACTTTTTCGCTGATTTTGCTTTTTTATTGTTACAGATGATATAGATATCTCACCACATTCGGTGTAACTTTTTTTTTACTAACTTATTATTTAGTATATTCTTGTGATATTTATATACTCATAGTTATAACATTTATATGATTTAAGTTTCTCCTCTCTCGTAATTGCAATCTGACGTACGCACTGCCTTATTGTATTGACAGACGTAGCCACTATGTGCAGCCAAGAGTAATAATGCAGCGAGAGCATTGACAATACTCGGTACAAAGCTATTCAGATCACGGACAGGTTCCAATCAGAGGCAGTCTATATAATCTTCAACCTGCCGTCTCATCCTTTATTCTTCTTCTCAATCTCTTCCTTTTCGTATTTTCAATTGTCAAGCTCTATGATATTTCTTTAACAAATATGTTTCGTCAGTGTCTTCCCCTCTTAATTTTGTTTACATGTTGGTCAAGTGAACTGCAAGACTTTCGTTTACGTTTGTCTAATCGAATTCCTCTCGTATCCAATCCTTACAATCCAAAATCTTTCGTAAAATCCTCAATGCTCCTTATTTTGTTACTAATAAAACCATCCATAAAGACCTTATGTAACCGATCTAGCCCGAACCCGATATCATTCCTTCCATTATAAACTCCCTAACCACTCAAATCCATTACTTTCTAACCTTGCTTCCTCTTTCATTCCGGACAATCCTCCGAGGCGTCTGAAAAGAAGATGGCCTCGAAACCTTATATTGTAAAAATGTTTTTAGAGTGCTTCTAATGGGTAGTTTCTCAATATGCTTGTACCATACCATCATGACATTATTTCAAATATACTTGATGTATTTTATGTATAGTTCTAAATACCAATAAATAAATAAGAAAAAAGAAAAAAATAATACTTTAAAGTTCATAATTTTGATGGGCCATAAAACTAAAATCTTCCTTATCTCTTTCTCGTATTTTCAAAATCATAAAGTTTACCTTTATACTACTGGGTAGTTTCTCTACATGCTGTATCATATCATTATCATTATGTCATTATGATCAAATTTACTTGTTGTATTTTTTATACAGTTGTAAATATCAATAAATAAAAAAAAAAAAGTTTGTCTAAAATAATGTTTCTCGGCACACTATATTTCAAAAATAGCCCGTCCATTTTGGTCTATATTTGGGAAAAATTTAAGGATCACTACAAATTAGCTTAGAATTAATTTCAAAGGATTCCGTCCACGACTTCTGATCTGCATGCGAAAAACCTATATTTTAAGGACGCATTGACTCACCTATTTAGTTAATAAACGTTATGTTATTACATGATAATTTTGGGAAAATATAATTACGAGGATATATTTATATGTATATAGGAGCGGATGGCTCAATGCTAAGGTACTGTGCAACTAAATTCATTGCTTTGGGTTTGTATCTGGCTGTAAAAGATGATTATTTTCTGGTTCACTGTAACCATTAGTTACTAGAACCTGAGAGTCCTGAAGCCCTCCGTGGTCCATCCAGGCTTAATTAGGTAACAATCTGGTGGTCGAGTGTGATTCTGACCAAATCGCCTCCATGCACAACTGTTGGCCCAGCAATGGGCTCCTGACCCTTCATGGGTTGTAGAAGTTCAAATATATATATTTTTATATATGTGTATGAACATTATACAGTCCATTATACTTCGAATCCTTGAATTTACGTGGTTGATGGTTTTCGATACTGTACTAAAGATTTCGAAGTGGCTTCATGATATTTACGTATAACATCTTACTAGCTTTGAGAAAAGCTCTTGCATACGCCAACAGAGCGTTTGTTTTATCACTTTTTGACACAGGATGCAGGTGACTCTAAATGAAATTATCTAAAAACTTTTGTGTAGTGATTATTAGAAAGATTTTTTTTCACCTTTCACCTCCAATTTAAAATTGAAATAGGTATAGCCATAACATTTTTTTTTTTTAATTATTATTTTATTATTTTTTGAAAAGGAAAATGTGTCCACATATTCTTGTGAAACTTAATATGAAATTTTATATTTGAGAAACTAAATCAAATAAACAATCTATTTCATTAGAATGTTGAGCTATATTGTATTTAATCATTTGTTTTGATAACTTCTATACAATTTAATGGAACAAATTGACAAAATTCTATGAACAACAAGAGAAATGTGATTTTATACTGATTAATTACTTCCAAATCATCTTGGAAGAGATGGGATTTGATTACCAAAATACTATCTAAACAATTATTTAATAAGCCATTGTTTGGATATTTCTTATTTTATTTAATATTAATTTATTTTATTCAAATAAAATATGGCGTATATCTACTGATATTATTGGCCAAGTGAAAACTATGATAACTAATTCAAAACTAAAACTAAGTGATAAAAATTTGAGTAGCTAGTTGCATTCATATATTCAAGATATTCAATCAAATTCCACATCAGTATTCAATCAATCTTGTCCAATCAAATCCCATATCGGTATTCAAACTTGTCCAATCAAATCCCATATCAGTATTCAATCAATCATGTTCAATCAAATCTCATATAAGTATTTAATCAATGATATTCAATCAAATTCCTTATCAGTATTCAATGATATTCAATCAAATCGCATATCGGTATTCAATCATGTCCGATCAAATCCCATATCAGTATTCAATCATGTTCAATCAAATCTCTTTTAATTATTGAATCAATGATATTCAATCAAGTCCCTCTTCAGTATTCAATCAATTATGTTCAATCAAAACTCATATAAGTATTCAATCAATCATGTTCAATCAAATCCCATATCAGTATTGAATCAATGATATTCAATCAAATCTCTTTTTAGTATTGAATCAATGATATTCAATCAAGTCCCTCATCAGTATTCAATCAATCATATTCAATCAAAACCCATATCGGTATTCAATCATGTCCGATCAAATCCCATATCAGTATTCAATCAATGTTGTCCAATCAAATCCCATATCAGTATTCAATCAATCATGTTCAATCAAATCTCTTTTTAGTATTGAATCAATGATATTCAATCTAGTCCCTCATCAGTATTCAATCAAATCTCATATAAGTATTTAATCAATCATGTGCAATCAAATCTCATACAAGTATTTAAATCAATGATATTCAATCAAATCCCTTATCAGTATTCAATGATATTCAATCAAATCCCATATTGATATTCACACGTCGGCATAAAATAAATAAATATTGTTTTGTTTATTTATGTTGTTCTTTGCTGAACACACCCCCCCACAAACTTCTCCAAAATTAGGTATCATTTGGCACGGGTAAATTTTTTTTATTTATTATTTATTTTTTTTAGCTTTTATCTTGGTTCGCGATTTTATTTTTTTAATTCAATTTACTTTTTATTATTAACATAGATAATTTATTCATTAATCATAATGAATAGTTTCCCGAAAGTGGCCTTATTTCCTCTTCTGTTTTAAAAGGTACAAAATTTATCGATTTAATTGACCTTCTAATTGTTTTCCCTTGTAATCCCGAACCGAATGAGAAGTTATTGTTTGGCAGATTTCCTCTCTCATTTCCTAGTTGGGTACAGTCCAGGACTTTAGCCCTTAATTATTCCATGAATTTATTACAACACACGCTACTATAATGAAACAATACTCACATACTATCTACATTAAGAAAAACAAATGATTTTTCAGTTTCTTAGTGTAAAAGAAAGACTGGATGGCTCAATTAATTTTAATTTTTCATGAGAGCAGTTTTAAAAAGTAAATTTTGTAAGCTTATTATGAGTATTTGAAGTTCGATTGAAGAACTTTATCTTAAAAGGTTCTAACTAAAATTTAACAAATCGATTTAAACAAAAAAAACTATCTCACGTGTTTATAATGAAAAAAACAAGCGAATTCCTTGATCCCTAATGATGACTCTTATGAATAAAAACTGTTAATTTTGTCTTAGGTTAAACGTTTTAGCTTTCATTTACCTGTATCTGAAATATAAAGCAAGGGGGATATTGCATTCTTGAAAATTTTTTTACACGATTACTTTAACGGAAATGTACGTTTTAAGGTCCCCTGTGTCAAACTAACCAAGTCTAGCAAAATAGAGTGAGGACGGTCTAACTCAAAAATAAATCAAAAAATAAACAATTTCTAATTGTTTCACTTTTATTTTATAATCACACTGTCAGGCATATAACTGGCAATCGGTAATCAGATTTCGGGTCAAAATAATCACTTAAATAAAAAATTGTTTCTTAGGGGATGATTTATTATTTGTAGAAATGTATTTGCGTCTAACCACCAGTATTTTTGGAAAATGGAGAACACATTTTGAAATTATACCAAATATCATAAGGTTTGTGTTTAGGTATATAATATTTACTATTATTACTTTATTATTTAATATACCGTATTATTGTTTTTATTTTTATTATTAAGAATCAGAGTGATAATTGGTCATAAGTTTAAATAATAGTGATGTATTCTCAAGAATAAACACGGAATGTAAAACATATAACGGTATGTTCATAGATTTTTCTTGAATAACAATAATCTTTATCGTTAACAGGAGCTCATAAATCGTTCCTTTATCGTAAATTACAATATAAAGTTATCGATTTCTGGTTTATTGCCTTGTCGTTTAGAAGCTATGAGATCCATTAAATTTTACATATATATTTATTTTATATCATATATTTTATTACTTTATATCTTTTATTTATTACTTTATATTGATATAATGCAATCATACTCCATGATGATCCAGAATTTTTCCTATAATGATTTGGAAAACCTCTAAAGGCAGTTAAAAGTTTTAGTAGACACTCGGGGTTTGTGATTAAATAATGTTAACTATTTTCGGTGTTTTTGACCATTTCAATAAATGACCATTTGGTTTTTTAATTATTCATATCTTATTATCTTCATTGTTGACTTTTATTTATTTTTCATTAATGGAGGATTTTTATATCAAATGTCAATAGATTCGCTTTTAGGAAATTATTTAGGGAGTATCTCATGCATATAGGTTAACTGTTATTTTTTTTATTTATTTATAATTCTTATTTAACAAAAGTAAAATTTTAATATTGAAAAAAGTATATATATTTTTTGTGTAGAATATTAATTTGTTCAAGAAGCATTTATTTTTCATAAGTGAATATATTAACATTTAATAAAAAAAAAACTCCTTAATAATTTTTGTTTTTATTTTTAATCTTAAACATTTTTTCTTTTGCAGGTAAGTCATGTATATCCGGCCGTCAAAACACCGAACTATGTGAGTATTAACTGTAAAATTTTTTTTTTTCATTACATTTATGCTACTCTCAATATGTCAGAATGATATGTCACTATCTAAAAAGCATTCCCTTTTCGAGGCATGTCAAAAGAACCGCGACCCTTTCAGCGGCAATCAAATACCACAAACAAATGTCAATTTGCACTTTTGACTGTATCACAAAGTGGGACAGATATTTATGCGTATATATATTCCTCTCTTGTTCAGATATATTTGAAACAAACGAACATATTAACAGTTTTTCCCCCTTCACCTCATTGGTTTACAAAAACAAATTAAAAACCTTAAATGCTTTGAAAATTAAAACAATATAATTAGGTATTATTTTCGGATACCTTTGTTAGAACCATTTAAATTTTTATAAAAATCGATACATTTATTTCAATTATTGCTTGAATTATATAAACCATTTATTTAATGCGTACAATATTGATGAAAACTGAATTTATTCATTATTAAAAATAAGAAAACTAGAAAGTCTTTTCTATAATAAACTTCTATTTTAAGTTTCTTTCGAAATAATATTTTAGTATATGATGTTTTTATACTACAGACTTGGATAGTATTTCAAATGAAACATTTTGTAATACAAAATAAAATATGAAATTCATTGTATGTGTCAGTATTTTTCTTCTAAAATACAAATATATATTTTATTTTATATTTTCATTCCATAAAATAAATTACAAAAGCACACTGCGTGTTTGTATTTGTATTTTTATTTTTTCAAATATTTATTATTTCTTATATTTGTTTGAAGTATATTTTCTGTAAACTAATTGAATACTTGATAATTAGAATGCTATATTTTACGATAATAATTAAAGTACTTTTTGCATTGCACATTTTATTCCCTTACTTACTTTAAAATAAATTAAGTAAAGTAATCTTAATCATAAAAATGACTAAAGAATATCTGAAGTAGCGAGAATATTTTCAGACTCATTTTTCTTTTTTCTTTCACACTTTTTTTTTTTTTTAACACAAAAATATATGACACCTTTATTTTTATGAACTTAACATTCGGTGATGTTTTGCATACTGACTAGAATTATGAAAAGTATGTTCTTAAACAATATTTACGTTATTTTCGTAGTTTTACATATGTTTTTTTATTCTGTAAATGCTATTTTTATAAAAATAAATTTAGATATACATGTGTGAAGAAACTTTATCGATTTTATGTCCCTCTACCGGTGCTTCTCGGAGGCTGTAGTTCCAAAGGCGTCCGCTAGGTGTCGGGGGTAGCTCTTTATAGACTCGGAGATAAATTCTAGTTCTAGAATTCTCAACATGGTTAAGACCAGGTGTGGCCAATTTTTAGAAAATATATTTATTTTATAATGACCAAAATAAGTGAAAATTTATGAATTAAAAAATGCATTATTTGTATGTATGTACATCCATATATTAAAAAATAAAACCTGAAAACTATGAGAAAACATTAATTTTGATTTTAAAAAACATTCTTAGGAATATATTACAGATATCGCCTGTTTTATTCATGATTTTGAAGTTATGAGAATAATTAAATTATATTCTGAGAAGATCTAATATAACAGGTTTCTCTCTTAAGTAAAAAATATATTTATTTTTTTTAATACATTTATATTAATATATTTCGCTTATAGTATTGTATATTCCTTAACAATGTGCGTTTCGTATAATTATTATTATCTTAGTTTACATGCAAGACGACTAGTAAACAAAATAATATTTTTTTTTTCACTTTTTCACCTAAAATAAATGTCTATGGTGGGTCTGGATCTAATATGGGGGTATATAATTTTATATGCAAAGTGGCCCGCCAGAACAATAGGGTTGATTACCCCTGGTTTATATATTAATTTTAAAATTAAAACAAAACAAATAATAAGTTCATAATTAATTGCTTAATGTTAATTTTGTAGCAATTAACATTTCGACTCACCCGCCTTTACAACATAAACCTTTTAATAAGTTTTAATTCATGTTTCTTTACTATTACATTTATATTTTGTTGAATATAAATATTTTGATGTATGTAGACATATGAAAAGCGATATTATTAAATGATTATTATTTTAGTACTATATATCTATTGGAATATTGTTGCTTGACCAAGTATGGTTGATGAAAGATGATCCGCGTAGCTATCAACTAATAGTACAAGAGCCCAAGAGGAGAAAAAAGGCAGTTATTTCACTCCAATTTTTGATTACTTTAGTGAAAACTAAGTATAATTACTAGTCATTACTAATGTGTCTCCCAAGTATAGATAGGGGCAATAAAATGGCGGCTGTTTCAAAACGTTAAAAATAAATTAATTTTTTATTCGGAGCTCTGTATCTTTACAACTACCATAATAATAGAAAATCTAAGAGAGTATCATTTAAAGTAGAGTAAATCTCCTAAAACGTAAGCTCTAATAGAGCTATTTTTGTTCAATAGTTCTCGAGATATAGCCTTTTAAAAAGCAACATTTCATAAAAATGTTGTATGGAACGTACTGAAAGATCAGCAGTTAGTGAATTTATTTGGAAAAATCTATATCTCAAAAACCATAAGACGTACAGATGTCTATTAGCATTCAAATTAAAGCTAGTTTAATGAGCTATAAAGTCGATTAAGACCTTTATTTTCATAGGAGTAGCAGTTTTCTTGAAATTTGCTAAAATAAATTGATTTATAGTTGTTCGGGCAAATTTATGTTTATATGTGAATATCATAAAAACTACTACCCCTACAAAGATATGTGTTATAAAGTACTTTATAGTAAGTTAAATTTCCTTTATTTTGAGTGCTAGCAGACATATGTGCGTCTTATGAGTCAAGAGATATATTATATACGAACAACTATAAATTAACATTTTGTGAGTTTATTTTGTAAAAAACTACTGCAATGATAAACATTAATAACTATTTTATAGTAAATTTAACTCGCCTCAATTTGAGTACAGATAGACATCTGCACGTCCTATGATATCTGAAATAAAGTTTTTCATAAATCAAACTTATTGTCCGAACAGCTGTAAATAAATTTATTTTAGCAAATATCATGAAAAATATTATTCCTACGAAGGTAAAGGTCATACTACTTTATTGTACATTAAACTATCTTTAATTTTATTGCTAATAGACATCTGTATATCACATAGTTCCTAAGATATAGATTTCTCAATATAAATTAGCTAACTACTAATCTTTCAGAAGATTTTTAAAAAATTTGGCTTTTTAAAAAGCTATATCTCAAGAACTATTGGACGTAAATAGCTGTTTTATGACTAATATTTCAGCAAATTTACTCTCCATTAAATAATGTTCTTTTAGGTTTTCTATTGTTGTTGCTAGTTAAGATGTGGAGCTCCGAATGAAAAATTAATGTTTTTTTTAAGGTTTTGAAACATCTGCCATTTTTTATTCTCCCTACCTATACCTGGCAGACTCATCAGTTTAGACTATTAATTATACATAGTTTTCATTAAAGTAATCAAAAATTTGGGTGAGCTAACAGCCTTTTTTTGTTCCCGCCTCTATAAGGGCACTTAAAGATGCTAAGAACACTACTAGAAACCTACATTTTACCCCACCTTGCAGGAATCCAAGAGAATATATATATGTATATATATACATGCCTATCCTCACACACACATATACATGTACGTATTGATTATTTTGCTTTAATTTGTTCAGTTATTTGTAATGAGAATTTAGTTTAATTATAAATGTAATACATCTTGATTTAATTAAAGTGGTTGCTAGAAAGAATATTACTCTCATTTTTCTTTCTCAACTTAGTCCCGTTTCTTAGCTTCTGAACACAGAGAAAAAGAAAAACTGTAAAAGTCTGTTTCTATTATTAATTTAAGTAATTATATTCATTAATTAGAGATGTGATGATAAATGCTATTTATAAATTTAAATGTTTTACTGGCTCTAAAAATATTTATCTTACAATGAATCTTATCCAAATATTGTTATTGTAAGCATCAGTTTGAAATTAACTTTAAATTTCATTATTTAATTAAATTTCAAATTATTAAAATTCTTTCATTGATTGAAAATTTTTAAAAAATTTTGAGGCAAATTGAAGAGGAGATAACTTTGTTTGTTACTGTTATTTAGAGACCCTAGCAATTGTAGAAAATAAACTAAAAAACCTTTATTTTATTTTCATATTTCAGTTAATTGTTTTATGACTGATTCACTTTTTTTCCCTTCTGATTCTCCTCCAAAATTAAATCGTACTGTTATAGGAAAATAATAACTAGTTTCCATAGAAGCTCTGTCTTCTTTTTTTTTATTCATTCAGAAATGGAAAATTAATCATTTCTAGCTGTTTCTGGCATTTTTTCATACATTGTTCAAACCCAAATAAAAACTTTTTAAAACTAAGTTTAAGGAATTTAATTATCTACAATATTAACTGATTTCTGCTAATTCAAGATTACAAAAATAAGAATCGGCAAGGATGTGATAGATCACATCATTTTTCAGTAGAGCAGTTTGAAAATATTCTATAATTCGAGTTTTGTTTTTTATAAAGTTCATTATGTTACATGAAATGTTATAGATAAGTTATCACAATAAATATGTTTCTAAAGTAAGCAAGAAGCATTTTATACAAAATACTGTTTCTCTTCAAAAGAGTGTATTCTCCTGTTCTTCTTTAAATCCATTCGTTTGAAGACTAGTAAGGAAAAACGAAGTAACTCCTTATTTTTCCCCTCAAAATTGCGTACCAATTATTTCTTTTTAACATAAATAGGTCTGTTCCAACAACTACTTCTTAATGTCCGGAACTGAATAGTGCGTGCGTACAGGGTTTTCCCTCCAAAAACTTACAATGTGCCTCCTTTAAGACGTGGTTGTTGGAACGGACCAAATATCTCCAAAACTGGAGGAAAACGAGCTTAAAATCACTTTAAAATTTTATCAATAAAATGTAAAGGATAGGTGATTCCTAGTTAGACATTGTTCTAATTAACATTCAGGAAAAAGTGAATTTAGAGTTCATTTGAATTCCAACAATCATATGCTAGTTTGGTTTTAGTTAGGTGCTTCACAAACTACTCCAAAATTATATATTTGACCAAGATGAAAAAGAACAATGATTCGATCTATCAACCTCATCGGAAACTAATTCCGATAGGATTCTTCCCACTTTAGAAGCAGCATTCAAAAAACAAAACAAATAAAAGCAAGGAAAGTCTTATTTAGCGATTATAGTACTGTTAGGCATACGGAAAAATAAAAATTTGTTTACTCAACCAACGTACAGGGCTTACTAGCTAAGTAAAATTTAAGGTGGTGCCAAATATACACTGTCTATTTATGTTCATAAGTAAAATTCGGCAGTCGGAGGACCTTGGAAGATAGCTGAGAGGGCTGGGGCGAGGGTCCCATTGCGCTTGGTTTAGAAGGTTGTGGGTTCGATTCCCACCTGGGCTGGTCAATGTTTATTTCACGGCGGCCCCGAGAAAGAACCTTGACATTCCCACTCTGGAGCTGAATAGGTCCCACTTCGGAGGACTTGAGCTAAAAAAAAAGTAATAAAAAAATAAATTTTGCAGTCAAATCAAATCACAATTTTTTTAAGCCACTAACTAATCTTTGATTGCAAAATTAATATAAAAGTATAAAAAATGTTTACCTTATTAACTAGTATTTCGGCCCTTTTTATTTCTTTTTTTGTTTACAATTCATTGGTTTTAAAATATATAAATAGTATTTCTAGAAATTGTTAGCACTATTTTAGGGATTGAGGCGGCTCAGTTCTTAGCGCAATGTACTACTAAGTCCAAGAAACCAGTTTTGAATCCGGCTGTGGCAGATAAAGGGAATAATCTAGCGGTCGAGCGTAATTCTAATCAAATCACCTCAGTGCACGGCCGTTAGTCTAGTAAGAGTACTTCCTTACAAAGTACTGAACTCCTGACCCTTCGTGGGTTGTTGCGGTAAAGATTTATTTTGTATTAGCAATATTTTAAAACAATTGATTGGCTTTAACAACAATAATTAGTAAGTAGAACAGACGTATCACCTTGCAAAAAGCACCTGTGCTTGCATAATAGCATGTATTCTGTATAAGAAAATAATATTTTTTTTTTTAAATATATATAAAGCCTTCAAACTGTTTTAATTTTAAGAAAATTGGTTGTGTCTTTTAAAGGGTTATGGTGTCGTTTTGAAAAATTAAATTTCTATTCAAAAGTACAAAATTATTCTAAATCAGTCGAAGGATAGCTAGTTCCATTTTAGTGCCAGGAGTTACTTTATTTACTTCTTCTATTAAGAACATTACTTACACTTTCTATCGTCGAAAATATAAGACGGATGTTGGCTGTTGAGGATAAGACAGATTGAGAAAAAGGAACTCGGAGGGGCTGAGAGTAGTAACATTTGCTGATGGGGATACTATAGCTAATATTGCGGCTCAATGGGCCGGCAATGTCTCCCTCACAATCCCTTTTCCAAACACATCCGACTTCCTAGCTCTCTGTATCTTTGTCTTTTCGCCATGCCCTCGAATTCTCTTCCCTGCTAGTTAACAGGAGGAAATCAAATATGGTATAGAACTTTTCTCAGGCCAATCCAGAAATGAAATAACTGGAAGATCTATTAATTTATTGACTAATTATAACATGTTATTTTTACAATTATGTTTGACAAAATATTATTTAGTATAGAGATGAATTAATGACACTAATGAACACTGCCTGCCGAGTTAAGCTTGGAAATTCGCTGTCCCAGAAATTTTCTGTGGATAATGGCTTGAAACAGGAGAATCCTCTGGCTCCTCTTCTATTTAATATAGCATTAGAAGTAGCTATTCATTCAATCAGAACTAATCCAGGTGGGACCATTTACAATAGACTGTCTCAGCATTTAGCATAAGCAGATATCCTACGTATGAAGTCATTGCCGCAAGAACCCGAGCAGCATCAAAAGGAACATTCCAGGAATTCTAAGAAGCAGCATATGAATTGGGCCTTAAGGTGAATGAAGACAAGACGGTGTACATGAAAAGCTCAAGAGAGGATAAGGAAGAGAATAGTAAAGTGACGTTCAGACCACAGTTTCAGTTCTGTAAACCAGTTTAAGTACCTGGGAAGCCTGGTTACAGATGATAACAAAGTAGAGAGCGAAATAGAGGCCAGGATAGCAGCAGGAAATAAATGTTATTTCTCACTGCAGAAAATACTGAATTTTAGAGCTCTCTAAAATTTATAGCTCTCTTAGTGATCTATGGGGGAGAAACATGGACCTTGACAACAAAAGCAGAACAGATGCTCAACTCCTGGGAGAGAAAGGTATTGAGGAGGATATGGGGAGGAGTCTCGGAGAATGGAATCTGGAGAAGAAGAAGGAATGAGGAACTGATAAATTTGTACGGGGAACTCAGCATCGTGGCGTTAATAAAAAGTGCAAGATTAAGATGGTTGGGACACGTTGAGAGGATGCCCGATGAAAGGATTCCCTAAAAGATGGTTTATGGCAAACCAGATGGAAAACGGAAAATGGATCAGATGGCTGGACGATGTGGAGGAGGATTTGAAGCTGTTGAAGGTTGGCAGCTGGAAGGAGAGAGCAAGAGACCGTGGAGACTGGCTGGCTGTGGTGGAGGAGGCCTGGGTTCTTGTAGGCAGTGTAGTGTCATAATAATAATAATAGAGAGGAATTTGGTGAATGACGATTTTCGTCGAAAAGTCTTTGGTTAGGAAGTAGAAAACCAGAAGAGGGATGTTACAAGTAATTTTCGGGGTGTTGATAGGAACCAGTTTCAGAGCATGGCGGAAACATTTATTCAGGACTCACTGGGAATCCTACATCATCACTTGTCACCTTGGGTGGGTACTGTATACGATTCGAAAAGGGAATATAACACACACATATATATATATATATATATATATATGAAAGTTTTATTATTGACCTCTTTATATTGACTATTGGATGATCAGTATGCTGTGATTAGCAATTAAGATCCTCCTGTTTTTGAAAAATAATGTTGGATTTTACATTTAATCAGCTCATTAACCAAGACTAGAAATGTTACTCATTTTAAAATTCAATGTTCACAAAAAATAATAACTTTAAAATAAAATAAAAAAGGAAACTAGTTACACAGTGGAACTACTGTTGATGGATTACTGGGTTGAATATGATCCAGGTGAGCATTCAGGCACTAGAGTTAATTAATGTCTTATGAAACATAAAATACTCTTTCTGAAAAGGTATCAAAACCTATCTAAACCTAGTCATATTATTTTTGGATGATTTTCAGTTGGCCTTATGAAATTAATGAAGGAACATTATTCTGTTGGGGGTCAAAAAAAGGTTGTTCAAAATAGTACATGACTATTATACCCTAACGTATCCCATACCCTTCTATTCCAGGACTTCTTCAACGCTAATTAAAATAGGATAAACCATTGGTAAGTACAGCAGGACTATAAGAATATAGTTATATAAAAAGATATATAAAAAATTTATAAAAAAGTTATTTAAAAAAAAATGAACAAAGTAAATTTAAGGAATATGAATAAAATTTATTCTATTCATATGTTTTTATTAGTTCTTTCATTTTTATATGTCCCATTGTTTATTCTTAAAGTCATATCGTACTGTTTGTATCTTGCTTTACTTAGCCCTGCAGACGTGCTTCAAAGTTCAGCGAAACGTTGGCGTATAATATATGTATATTGTTCGGTTCTGAGCAAGCTCTTTTGACTGCCACCGGTACTATCTTACTTTATCATATCTTTGAGCGAACTTTACATCATGTAAATGTCTGCCTTAGCAATAACCCCCATTAAGTGATTTTATGTTAACTTCCGACTTTCATGATAAAGTCAGAGAAATCGAAGTCGTTCAGATTTCTCTGACTTTAAACTTTTAGAAATTTACTTTGTTGTAAATGTAAATAAAAAATTCACTTGTTTTTTTAGTTACAAAGATTTTCTTTTTCAATCATTATAATTATTTTTAAGGAACATCGAAACCTTCTTGCTTCACTGACATTTTTTATAGTAAAATTTTCTTCCCAGTATGGCCTCTTGATGTTTCGTAATTTATTCCGAATAAATCCTGGTAGATATAATTTTTTATCTGAATTTCATACTTTATTTCAATTAATAATTATAAATTCACCTGAAAGTTAAGTCATTTACTCAGTCCTTTCAGGTTTAGATATAGCGTTGTAGATAGAAAATTCGTTTGTTTTACAAGTTAAGTTGCCATATTTTGTTTTGAAAACAACTGACATTATCTTCTTGTGATTTCTTATCTTTCAAGTAATTTAAGTCATTTTACTGGTGAGTAATTTATATAGGTATATTCTGAGAAACAAAACCATAAATCTACTGAACTTTTGCAAAGTTACTAGTTGTTTCTTGTGAGAATTAATGTTTTGTGAAGAGAATTAATAACTCCTGGTTATAAGTTGATTATCAATATTAATTTTTTTTTAAACCGAACATGAAAAATAAAAGGATGAAAAATAAATCTAATAATTATGACCTGTTATAGCGAAAGTCTTTTCTTACAAACAAGAAACATTTCGTTTCATTTTTTAATATTTTAGCAACTAAATCACATTTTTGCCTGTCAATCTATTTTTTTCTCAATCTGCTGGATTTTCTCAGAGTAGTATCCTTTGTCCTATCCTTTTTATTCAGTAGTTTATAAAGCAGACATCCCAACTCATCCTAATACTGTTTTCCTCACTATTTACGCCAATCACACCTGTGTCATCAATGAATAATTACCGATTAATTATAAACCTACACCGCCAATATAAATTCACAACCCTTGAAAAATGGTGTAAAAACTGGAGGATTAACTCTAATCCCATTAAATCACCTTTACCCCTCGCCGTGAATCTTTGTCTTCCTGGCCTAGAGTATCCTTTTGTAATACTCCACCTTGCCAGTAGAATAAATCTGCTAAGACTAAATCAAGACCAGGAACTAACTTGGAATTTCCATAGAAGACTGTAAAGACAGTAAATTGCTTCTCGATTCCGAATATTACAACACTTACTAAACAAACCTTCTAAGCTTCGAAATAATTAAAAAAGGTTCATTTGTATGAGTATAATAAGGCCTATTTGGACTTACGGAGTTGAGCTTTGCGCATTCACTAAACCATGGAATACCTTTCGTATATAGTTGTTTTAGGTCTAAAACGTTATCAACGTTAAGAATTTTACCGGTCGGAAAAAAACCGCCTTTACATTTCTGTCGCATAGTGTAAGTAAAGGTTTGCCCACGCTAAGAATTTTACTGGCCTTAAAAAATCAGGTTCTTTATTTTTCCCAAATATTTTTATAATGACTTCCATTGTTCCATGTGTTGCCGATTTGTCCCGAAACAGATATCAATTATTTCCTGATAAATCCCCTAACCGTACAAACCCTATTGTTTGTAACTAATCTGAAAACATCTTGAGGTCTTTTAATTTAGAACTATTACTAGAGTTTTTGGATGGATTAATTCTTGGTAAGCCTTTTTCATGTCATTATACTAAAATTCAGTTTGCATTACTCGTATTTTTTCAAAATTAATGCAGATGTAAAATTTCATTAAATAATAAAAAGTATTTCAGCATTCAATATTGTATACACGATTTTTATTTATTTATTTTTTTTTTTAAGTTGTAACTATTAGAATCGCACAAAAATTTTCAACTCCGGATGTAAGTTATTTGTTTGTTCTAATCCTGTAGCGACGATAAACAAACTCGGTGGAGTTCATCGATAAAGCACTTGCTATTCCTGTCTGTTGTGAATGAATTTAATAGTGATGAAGAATAGTTTATGTCATGTTTTCTTTGTCTGACAACTCATAATTTAGTTGGGGTTGTTTTTCGAATATTCGGTCTTCTTTTTTCGGTTGGAATGAAGATTCAAAATAAATTTATTACAAAAAATTTCCCTGAATTCTTATGAGCATGCTTTAAGTTGAAGTTATTTGTTTTTATGTTGAGTAATTTCACAAAAATTAGATTTAGTTATGAATTTATCATATAACTGCTTTGATTGAGAAAATAAAATGAGATAAATCTTTTGCGTGATTATGATAGTGATAATAATTAAATATAATAGATGATTTATATTAATTTATATATTAATAAATAACATTTATAGTATTAATAAAATTAACAATTTATTATAATCTAATAAATTAGTATTGAACTTACTCCATTTTTAATTTAATAAGACCTCGCTCCTTCATATTTATTATTTCTTTATAATTATTTTTAAAAACAATATTGTAAAATAAGTTTATAGAAGCATTCACTTGACAGAAATGCAGATGTTTGTTGATCTGTTTCAATATTTTATTATTATACTAAAATTTTAGTAATTTGTTACATTTTAACATTTTTAATAGTTTTTTCAACGCATTAATTCTTTTATATTTGTTTTGATATTAATTATTATTATAAAGTAAGTTTTACATTAATATCGTAATTCTGCATTTATGTTACAAGAAAAAAAACACTAGAAAACAAAAGAAAATTATAATCATGCTAATATTTATTGTGTTAATCATTTTCGCTATCTATTTAACTATATTTAATTAGTTCTACAACAAAACCATTTTATTTTTTATCATTACCTAGCTTTATTAACTAAATTTTTCGTTTATATCTCTTCGTTTCTAGATCGCTCATATATTTTTTAAGTTGCTATTTAGCAATAGATTTTAGAGATTTAAAAAGTTTAACAGTTCCAGTTGTTGTTAAATTCTTTTTTTATAAACTTTTTTTAGCAGCTCTACAAATTTTCATTACGCGAAATGGTTTTTACAAAAAATCCTACAGGATTGTAGCAAAAAGTATACTTTCCTTGAGTCAACTTAATAAATTAAATAACAACTGACAGCTGATTTTTCACTGATTAAATTTGATTTTGACTTTTTAAAATTAATTTTTAGAAAAATAAATTGTTATCCTATTTAATAGTTGCAAGGCGTTCTGATGTTTTGTAAGAAGTTTTAAACAAAACTAAACATATACCGGCATATCTTAAATAATAATATTTCTTAAAAGAGTCAGGAATATACAATCAGGCATTATTTCTCAAAAAATGAACTTTCTATATCTGTCCGCTACTAATTTGTACTAGTTGCTAGCAGCTATCTTCACGAAACTGCTTTTAACCTATTTTAGAAAGAAAAAAAAACTTTTAAATATTGTATCGCAATCTCATGTCATTAAAGTTCGTAATTTCAATCGAAATATATGAGTGGACAAAAAAAAAAAATGGTTACCCTTCCCCAGGTTTAGACAAAAAGTCATAGTTGCAAGTATGCAATTACGTACCAATTTATTATATTTAAGCCCTCATATTATTGTAACTGTAAATTCTAAAAATGAAATCACAATTATAAGTTTTTTTAAATTGGTAATTTCAACTTGTAAATGGACCACTGAAATCATAAGTATTATCCGCAGTTACAATTACTTGTTGGGTGACAGTGCAATGTCGCATTTGCTTGTGATACCCCTGGCATATGCTTATTATACCTCTTGGGTTATAAGCTGGTCTGTATCTCTGGGGTATAAGAACCACTGGTCTGTTTGATATTTATTAAATCATGATGATTTTATTTACGCACTAATGAGAATTAAAAGTCAAATTGTTTTAGCAGGTTTCAGGAAATTATTTGAGATTAGTTATTTTAATTGATGAAAATGCTAATTCGGTTTCCTATTCGCGGGATTATCCTCTTGGCCAAATCCTCCATAGCATTTAACCGCGAATGTAAATTCATCTGATTTAGGTTGGATATTTTTGAGGCAGTGCGTGTTCATTATGTGGATTAAATCGAATTAAGCTTACCCGTAATAAAATTGGCTTTGAATATTTAGGTGACAGTTATTGATTCTACAAAGCTTCGGTTGGCAGTCTAGAATTAAACTGTGGGATTTTTCTCGTTCCCTCTCTCGTCCAGGATCTAAGCTTGCCTTAAATTGTCTCTTCAACTTCACGTTTTAAGAAACGTCGAAGTGTTCAGTTATTTTGGCATAGTTAACTCTTTAGGGAAATGTTTTTTTTTGCTATTGATGAAAATACTTTCTGTGGTCGATTTTTATATTGAATAGTATAAATTAATTTAATCGTTAATATTTTGTTGTTAATGTTAAGACGAGTATGAGCTTAACATACTCGTCTTTCACTCTTGTGATACATCACCGTTTTCTGGAATTTATAATTATCTTTGAATATCATGGATGTGCCATAAACTAATTTGGTTTCTTTATGTTGTCTAACTGAAGATGGGGTGAATTATCCAACAGATTACTAACCTATTCTTGTAAAAATTTGAAAGTAAGATTTTCTTAGTATTCAATCTATAATTATTTTTTTCTGATCTAGGTTTATGATGTTTTAATAAAAATGTAATTTACTTGATGATACTTCTTAGTATTCTGAAAGGAAAAAGTATTTTGAATATTGGGAAAACCTATATGTTTCTCATTCCAGTCCCGATCTTTCACGATTTAACTACTGCTGTGTTATCTTCTATTAAACTATTGTATTCTTGGAAGGAAAAATAGAAATAAGAATTTTTATAGCAACAGAAAAATGAAGCTTTTTGTTTAAATAAAATCAAATTTATCCAAATTAAAATCTCAAAACATTGTTTATTTCCTTAAAACTCCAACGTTTCGGCCAATTGGGTCATCCTCAAGGACAATCTGAAATACTTATTTACACTTACATAAAATATTTTAAAAACTTTTTGCAGGCTATTCTGCCCAGGTCACCTGTTTCATTCAAAATTACCCTCTTTCATTAATATTAAAAACTTGAATTATAATCAATGTATAACTATTACACCTGGCTATCATAATAATATTTGAATAAAATAAATGAATGGTATATGGTCCGGGTGCGGTAAAAAAAAACTCAAATAGTAGATAATTATACTATTTTATTGAGCCAACGTTTCGCCCCCACGTTGCAGGCTTCGTCAGGGCTGTTTTGACGGTAGTCAAAAATAAAAATACGGAGAAAATACGATAATATCTAAAAACAATTTTTTGTTTGTTTCTAAAATATATAAAAGTCATCTTTGTTGCAATCTGACAGGTACCTCCTGTTTATTTGTTTTTTTCTTAAAGTTTCCTTTTACTTGTTAATATACCTCACCTTTTTCATATTTATTTCACCTTCTATTTTCACCTACCTCTTTACCATAATTATAACACGTTATAACCAGTCTTTTTCTACAGTCTACTATTCTAGTTCTGTATTTAGAATTCTATCACACCTGGCTGTATACATCACTAACTAATTTCTTGTCCACCTGTATATATTCTTCCTTAAAATATTATCATTATTTCTTTTATATGTTTTGTGAACAAAACAAATTTTTTTAAAAATATTTTCGAATTTTCTCTGAATATTTATTTTAATGTTTTGTCAATTCTTACAATTTTTGTATCTTGTTTTTCATTTAACCCTGACAAAGCCCTGCAAAGTGGAGCGAAACGTTGGTTAACAATAAATAGTCAAAAAATAAATAAATTCTTCTACTATTTTGATACTTTTATTAACCACCACCATCTTTTTACAATCTACTTTATACGGTCAACTATCTTTTTCCAACATAGTTGAATATAAATTCTAACATAAATATACTTAAATTTTTTATCTACTTTACATTTCGCAACTTATCATTGATCTTAGATTGCAACAATAGGATTTATTTATTATTGCATTAGATAAGGCCCCGTGTGGTTTTCTAGAACAATAGATTTTATATAACTAAGAATAGAGATAGCAACTTAATTTTAGATAAGCCTTTGAAAATAATGTAGTGTATCTTATCGTCTTCTATACGGTTTCTAGACAAAACGGTATTCTTGCAATCATGTGTGTATGTGTGTATATATATAATGTATAGGAGTATATTGAAAAATTGTTCAATTAATATCATTAAAATTATATTTAATTAGTAAGGTGAAATTTACACATAATGTTGAGTATAAAGGCTGCTAATTTTTTTTGTTTTATTCAGTTAAAAGATAACCCAAGATTTTTATAAAGTAATGATTTTACTATTAATTACTGAAAACGATCAACCAATTTTATTAAAAATTTTTTTCTTTTTATTTATTTAATGTGATTTACAACTGTATAATAATAAATACAATAAGTAAATATGTTGTATGTTTCATATACACTTGAAAATCTTGGGAAGGAACCACCCATTGGTGGTACTTCAAGCATTAATTTAAATTAGAAGGTCCTGTAGCCATCTTCTTTTCAGACGCCTCGGAGGATTATCAGGGATTGTTAAGGATGAGAGATTAAGAATTAATGGGTTAGGATGGGTAAGGAGTTTGGAATGGAAAGACACATATCTGTTTTAGGCCAAAACTGCAACGAATGGGATGTTAAGGTCTTTGTGAATGAGTTTATTTGTAACGTAATAAGAAGCTTCAAGGATTTTGGATTGTAAGGATTGGATGCGGGAGGAATTTGATGGCTTGGTAGAGCCCCAGAGCTCAATTCCATATGTTCAAATTTGTCTGATTATCATAGTGTATACTAATTTTTGTAGTGAATGGGAAGTTTAGAGCGTTTGTCAAGTAAGTGTTGTACTAATCGGAATCTACGAGCAGTTTCTTGTCGTTTCAGTCTTGTATGTGGATTCCAAGTATGTCTCTTGTCAAGATGGTTATTTAAATATAAATTTTAATAATTAATATCTAACACAGTGGATTAAAAAATTGTAGCTTAATATATATAAAAACAAAAAATACAGATAAAACAATAAAGATGTAGATAATATTGGGAAATTCCAAGTATTACCTCAAGCCAGTTCTTATATTGAAGAGTTCATGGCCTTAATTTTTTGAATTGCATTATATGTATGTGTAACTAATGAAAAAGCAAATTAGGTAATATAAAAATTATTGGGTCTACATCATATATTTTATTTTTATTATTAATTAAATTCACCCCATACTTATTACTAATGCATTAGCTCATTATTATTAATTGTAAATTCGTACAGTTATTCCCTTCATAAGTTCTTTCATTATTTTTTTTTATTTAACTTATTTTGCATTTTAGTTTTATTTTGTTAATCGAATCATTAGTTTTATAGATAGAAATTAATGTATATTTTACTGTTACACTTTATAAATCTTGGAATCTTCCTCAGTGCCCTGATAATCTCCTGTTTAATTTATGTTTATCATTTCTGTACAATTTGGTACAGAATGCTGTTGGACCGCATATAGTACAAGAGCCCAAGAAGAGAAAAAGGCAGTTATCTCACCCCAATTTTTTTATTACTTTAATAAAAACTATATATAATTAATAGTCAAAACTGATGAGTCTGCCAGGTATAGGTAGGGGGAATAAAATTTGCTGTTTCAAAGCGTTAAAAAAAAACTAAATTTTCATTCGGAGCTCTATATCTTAATAAATTAGGAACAACACAAGAAAACCTAAGAGAACATCATTTAAATAAGAGTAAATTTGCTGAAATATAAGCCCTAATAGAATCATTTACGTTAAATAGTTTTCGAGATATAGTTTTTTAAAAAGCTACATTTCATAAAAATGAGACGTACTGAAAGATCAGTAGTTAGTAAATTTATATTGAAAAATTTATATCTCAAAAACCATTTGACGTACAGATATCTATTAGCACTCAAATTAAAGCTAGTTTAATGATCTATAAAGTAGTTTATGATGTTTATTTTCGTAGGAGTAATAGTGTACATAAAATTTGCTAAAATAAATTGATTCATAGTTGTTTGGACAAATTTTCATTTGCCAAATTCATATTCATATGCAAATATCATAAAAACTACTACCCCTACGAAGATAAGTGTCATAAACTACTTTATAGTAAGTTAAATTTCCTTTATTTTGAGTGTTGGCAGACATATGTGCGTCTTATGGATCTAGAGATATATTTTTTCAAAAATCCAACTTAGTACATCCAAATGTACTTTCCTAAACAAATAACTGAATAATAATAAAAATAATCAACCTTATAAGTATATGTAAAAAAACATGCTTTATTTGAAAACGGGTATCATTTAGACTTTACCCAAACAGTTGTATTACTATTTAGAACCGCTTATGTTACTTTTCTCCTGTTTTGACTTTATAATCTTTACTGACATCCAAAAATCTACCAGAAACAGTTGTTACTCATTTTCCTCCTGTAGTATTTACATGGAAACGGTTTCCGAACACTAAAGTCATTTCAATTTTTTCTTGAATTAAATGACGAATTCTTTCAAAAGAGAGACCATTGTTTTCTATACCCCAACTATTTTCCATGGCCTTCAACAGCACTTCAACAGCAAACAGCGCAGACTTTCATATGAAATCGAAGGCCTATAAAACGGCAATTCCCTACTGCATCAGTAGGTGCTATGGATCCTGCTCTTAGACCAGAAAGCACCTTGAAGTGGCAAATAAAAGAAACGAGGGAAGTATAAGAGCACAATGGTCTAATGGCGAATGGCCTAAGACTCAGAAGAAAGGAAGGAATGGATCTGATAATGGATTGGATTGTTCCTTACATTTAGATTTTTTTTTGTTTTGTTTAATCATCGCGATTGTTTGGATTACACCATAATAATAATTATTATTATTATTATTATTATTTATTTCTTAGTTTATGGGGCCATTTCCGTACAAATAGAGTTACCTATCATCATTTATATAAACTAATTAAAAACAATATATCCAAGCTGGGCTCAGAATAAAACAATAAAACCAAAACGTCACTTCACATTTAATAACATAAAAAACTATACATCCTATTGTGAGAATTGGTATCCAGACTAGCAAATGTTTTGTGTTACATATATTTAAATAATTGTAAGACCCGATTCTGAGGATTCAGATAGAAATTCATAAAACTGATTTTGGTTAATTTTGCTTATTTTTGGCATGTATCGGACTCGATTCTCTTGATACGCGGGACAGTTTATCAAAAAATGAACAATCCTCATGTGGCGTTCCATCACCAACCAGCTGAGCTTGCTGGATAAAGCAGATTAGAAAAACATTGAGGAGCTGCGGAATATTTGACCCGATACTATTCAGTGATCCAAAATCACTATATCAAAATTAGAAGGTGAGAGATCTTGGATAGATATAGGGAATTTGTCAAAGATAAAGACATCTTCTTATTTCGAGAATCGACGTATTATCCGTGGTTCGGTAGGGTCCGGATGAAACGGATGCTCCTCAAAGCTACCTAAAAATCAGCTTCCCTAAATCTTACTTGAGAACAGTTGCCCAACTACGACTCTCCGGTAAATATGCAATTACTTGTAAGTATTGAACAAATATACGTTGGACCCCATAAAAGCTTTGTCCAGCTTGTGATAGAACATATTGCACCATTGATAACATATTTATTGATATCTCTATGGAATTCCATATATACTTCATTTTATGGAATTGCAATTTTCATACAAGGCACTGCTACAATTAGTGTATAACAAACGGCAAGTGCTTCTTTATATCTACTAATTTTGCAAACTTTGTCAAAATAATATATTTTTCTGCTTATTTTTGGTAAAGGAAACCTCTAATTATTAGAAATATTGGAAAGCATTTTTTTTTTAATACCTCCTAGCAATAAAAAAATTGGTATCGATTTTAAGATTTTTCAAAATACAAGATATTATTTCAACTTTTAATTCACCTTGGTGTTGCAGATCAGGACTAAAATGAAAAAAGTTACTGCTCTTTCAAAAAATATTTAGTTAGTGAAATAATTTAATGTTTTATTTGGTCTTTAATATTGTCTAAAGAACTTATACCTTACAGTTTTGAGATAAATTTAATATATATATGATATGGAGAGTAGTCGGCTCAGTGGTAAGGCACTGTACCTCTAAATCCAAGGACCCTGGTTCGAATCCGGCTGTAGCAGATAATTATTTTCTGTTTCAATGTAGCCGTGAGTCAGTCCAATGGCTTCGGGATCTCTCCAGGGAGGGGTTCATCCAGCCTCAAAAATTGGATGTCCTTATTGGGTAAAAATTCTGAGCGTTAACCGTTGATATAGTACCGGTACTTCCTTGTAAAGCACTGCACCCCCTAACCCTTCATGGATTGTTGGGTAAAGATTTATTATTATAATTTTTTTTCTCATTATAATATAAATATATTATATATATGTATGTATACCAATAGGTAGTTTTTTACATGCCTGTATCATATAATTATGATCTTACATCAAATTTACTAGATCTATTTTTTTTGTAAATACGGGCGTAACTATAAATACAAAAATAAAAAGATATATATCTGAAATTTACAGACGTTTAAATTAACTCTCTGAGATGTTATTTTGGATTATTTGTTACCTAAAAATAACAGCATATCCATTACATACAACTGGTACTTAACTAGTAAATGTGTATGCTTGTATATATCTTTCCACTTAGCCATTAGGATTATTGCCCGCTCGCGTGATATGGAGTTTTTACAGTTATATATATCGTGCGAACAAATAGCTTGCAGAGGTTTGTCATTTTTATGTTGCTTGGAAGAAACCGACTATTCCTCCCCCACTGAAGTATGTTTTAGACTTTCAAGCAATTTTGAAGTGCTTTGAAGGTTTAAATTCTCACTCCGTGGTCTTAGGAATGTCCTGAAGAACTATATTATGTTTCTAATATATTTATTTATATATTTTATTAATATAAGATTCGAAAAAAACAATCTTTTCTATCTACTTTAAGAAAAAATCATTTTTTTTTTTTTAAACTCTTTAAAATATAAATGTTTGTCGTGAAAACATATCTCCATTTTAATTTAAAAAAATTAATAAATTTTAGAAAAGGAGTCAAATTAAAAAGAACAATAAAAAAAACACAAAAATCTATAGCCTTATAAACACTACGTTCTTCATTTTTTTACTAAATTTTACTTACTAATATAATACATTATTTCTTTAAGAAAGAATATTTTTTCAGACGAACTACTGCCCCAATTTGGATAAGTAAGGTATGGTCGGGAAGAGATTTTTACTTACAGTGTGCTCAAGCACCCAATATTATTTTTTTGTGGGGACATTTTCGTCCGTACGTACAGAATTTTGTATTTTGTTTTTAATTAATTCATAAGTGTCGTCGACAATTTTTTGAATCGTTTGGAGCAAGAATGTGATAAGCCCCATTTTTTAAGACAATTATAATTTTTTTTTCAAAACGCTTGTTTGTTTCTCTATAAACCTGTTTATTATGTTAGTATGTCTAACACAATTATTCTCAGCATATTTACTTATAACATAATGGACTACCAACTATATTAATAAAAATTTGATGGAGATAGTCAGAGTTGTGATGTAGACAAGCAAATGTAGTGATTTCACTTATTTCTTAACTATCCTCTAGTTATTAACTGCTTTTAATTGGTTAACGTTTTGGCCCATGCTGCAGGTCTTTCTCAGGGCTAATATAAATACATATAGAGTAGGCAAAACTAATGTAACAGTATATGAATGACATATGTATGTATACAGATGACATATGTATATAGGTTTTATATGTAAGATAAACAAACAAAAAAATATTAGTTAAATATTAAAGGTGAATACCAACATATGTTAATTAGCATAGTGGTACAAACACAGGTAAAAAAATATTGATAGTCATATTATGAAAGAAATTACTGTTAAGATGATAGGTGATAAAAAGTGGAATAAATATTACAAGTTAAATAAATATATAATGTGAAATAATAAAATTTATCGAAGCTGATTTAATGACAAAAATACGCTCTGAAGCTTATCATTTGCTTGCCAAAAGCCCTTCATATCCGTGTTTATATCCATTATAGTTTAAAAGCGTTATATATTTCGCTTTATTTACTGAAATTGATAACTACTCCCTCTAGGTTATAGTTGAACCATTATGATTAAGATTGACATCACCAATTTATATGGTCCTTAAATTTAATGGGGTCAAGCAGTTTCCCGTGGTTGGTCTGTTTCCTACATCGATAAATTTCCTAGTGGTTTAATCAACAGTTGGATGTTCTCTTGACTCTGATTCTGATTTAGTATCAATCAAAGATCTATTTTTATAGATATACTAAAATTGAGATTTTTCTCAATGATAGATTATTCATTATATTAGGTATAAATTTTTTGGATTGTTTTAATACACCCTCATATAAAAAATGTAGTAAATGTATATATAATCTTAGTTTTATAAATCTAATTCTATTTTTTTTTTCATCTGAATAGAAACAGTTAATGTTCATGTATATTTAAATTTATTTTTTCTTCTCTGCAATTATCACCTGATGCTCTTCCGTTTTCATCTTCATTACTCGACAGAACAGAGATATCCGAACGACAAGATTACGGTATAAATTTTTTTCAGAACTTAACAGTCTAATAGTAGGTTTATAAGAACTAAACAGTCAAATAGTCGGATTTTTTTTTTTTTTTTTTTTCAGAACTGAACAGTCAAATACTAGAAGGAATATATTTTTTTTTCTTTTTTTTTGGAACTTAGCAAGTGAGTACCAAATTGTGATCCTTTGAATTGAAAATTAGATGTATTAAGAATCTTTTTAGTCGAATATTCTCGTCCTGCTATTATAATTGTTTCTTATTTTTTTTTTTAATTTCAAAATTTATAATTAGTTAGTTTTTATTTCTGTCTCATGATTCATCGCATTTCATTTTCCATTTACTATAAAATCAGGCTTTTCTGTTAGTTTCTCTATTAATTTAGTCAGAATAGACACACCGCCACTTTAACGCAAATTTGGGGTGTAAAGAAAAGAAAAAATAATAATATTAATTTAATTCACTTTTAAAGTAAAAATTAAAATGCAATTAGAAACTTTAAATACAGTTTAAATAACATATAATTATATGTTAAATTTAAATTTATAATACTAATTTAAAATATTAAAACAAAACTTTAAGTTAATTTTTTAATTGTAATCACAAAGGAAGTTATTTGCTTTGTTTTGCTAAACTTTATTTTCTATAATTTAAGTACCGGTTAATCTAGAGGGCTGGTTAAGTGCGTTTTTATTGTATTAGTAATTGTAGTAGTAATAAATTGTAATAGTAATAAAAATACTACTAAAAGAATACTTATTAGTGAAAATCGTGAAAATGCAATGTCATATTAAATA
>NW_027105067.1:102376-117111 GCF_000696795.3 Halyomorpha halys
ATAAAAAATATAATAAATTAATTTAAATCAGCTTAATAGAACTTAAAAAATTTAGAGAGGCTAATGAAATATTTGTGTGTACCTATATTATGTTTGATGGTGTTTTTTTTTTGTGTTAATGGAATTATACAATTTTTTTGTTATAAAAAAAGTTTTTTACTTCTTTGTGACAATATTTATGTTATTTCTCTATAAAAATACTTGGAAATATTAAATTATTACTAGTTAATATATTTCTGAGTGAATTTATTTAAAATTTTATAATTAACATTTTTACCTACTACTTCCCCCCCCCGGTTTTACCTAATTTCCCAGGATATATGGAAAGGATGTTTGTATTGGTCTAATGTATATGGGTGACCACATTCAATTCTCTAGATTATTCAGACTATATCCCTTTCCACTTACGGTTAGACTGGTGAATGTGTATATTCCAAACCTAATTTTAGAAAAAGGTTATTAAAATAAATTGAAGAATCTGACTAATACTGTAGATTATAATAACAATAAAAAACAATTAATTAACATAAAGTGCATTGTATTCTCATTGAAGGAATAACGGTTCCGTTGCATTAATTCTTATGTAAATTAAGGTTCGTCTAGTTAAGGTTAAGAGAAAAGGAAGGTAAAGTAGTTTTTAAATTAGATACATAAATTAGACGTTGCCTCCAATGCTTGGCCTACTTATCCACCTCTCAAGATGTATGTCGAGTTTCGCTTTTTTATTTGTTCTTTGAAAGAGGGATAGTGTACCATTTCTTCAATGCTAAAAGTTTAAACATTTATCTTTAAATCATTAACCCCAATATATTGATAAATTGATTTTACTTCTTTTACTACCTGAACTTTATTTAAGGCATGTAAAATAAGAAACGATGACTAAACATGATGAGGAGAGGATGAAGGGGTTCCTTCTCACTTAGATTAAAAATATTTTATTATTTTTTAAAAGCGACAGCCCATAATATGGACTACTTAGTTTAAATATTTTATATTTACTCTTAGCATATTTAAAAAAAAATAAAATGAGAGAGGAGTTCAGATGGTAGAAAAAATTAAAATAAAGGGAAGAGGGAAGAAGTGAAAGAATTTATCGAGGGATTACTTTTTTTCCATTTATTCTGAATTCTATAAAAAAAAAAAAAAAACTTATGAGGATTTTATTGATTATTATTTATTTCAATGGAAATAAAATTATTAATCCTAATTGAAATAGACTTGTCCTGGGTATAATAGACAATAGAAACCGAAGTATTTACTTAAAATATTTGATATTACTGCTCCACCTTCAAGGGATACATTTTTTTTTTAAATAAATAAATATATTTATATGACCTTATTGAAATAAAGCGAGCTAAAAACAAGTATAATAATTGAGTTATTAAAATATTTTTGATGTTATTTGTTTTCTTTAATCTATAGTTGCTAATCTTTTGGTAAAAATTGCTTTGAAGAATATTAATAATAATTTATTTTGATTGTAAAAACAAAATTCCTAGCTTTTAAAAACTAAATTTAGATAGCTATATTGAACGTGTAAAAAATAAATAGCAAAACATATAACGGGTGTTTTTTAATATAAACATTAATATAAAATAACTGATTGGGAAACAATCGTAACAAGTTGTCTGATGATTATGTTGATTTTATAAACGCCTGTTTTGGTTCAAAATTTAATTTGTGTTATATTTTTTGGGAACGAATTTGTACTTTAGTTTGTAGCAATGTTAATAAAATTACAAATGATGCAATGTTAAAAAGTTTATATTAATTACTTAGTTTTGAACAAACTGATATCTTAAAGTTACAATTAGCACTGATTATTCTTTGAAAATAAGGTTACAGTGCACAGATAATAAGGTGTTTTCAAAGTAAGATAAAGAGAAAAAATATATAATCAAATATAAGAAATTATCCAAGTTTTAGATTTTTTTTTCTTTTAAGTTATGTTTTCTGTTTAGGACTCGCTTTTAATTTATTTTGTTTTCCCCCAAAGATTAACTTTTCAGTTTAAATATAATCCAATAAAAATATAAATAATATATGGCAATTAAAGAAAAATGAATAAATTATTTCCTTGGTTTTAAATTCATAAAAAAAAAATTATTTAGAAGACTCAATATTAAATTTATCTTCATAGATGTATTATTTAAGAAAATTAAAGTGATATATTAAAAATAAAATTAAAAATTAACATGTTGTGGGCCAGAATCTAATGTGAGAAGTTATTTTTAAAATCATGTTTATTTTGTTTTCTTAAGGTCTATTCTATGTTCAATATCTTTTTGTATTTAGTTTATCGAAATATTTTATTGAATTGAAATATATTTTCATCAAAATAGAAACAATACATTGTAATTAGAGAATTGTAAAATTGTTTAGTTTTTTTTTAACTAGTAAGTACATAGAACAATAGTTAAACGAGAAGACACTATATTAAATATATGTTTATAAATAAATTACTTTAAAAAACAAATACATGGATATTTCAAAAACGAAATAACAAATTAATATAATGAGAAGAGGAGTTAGGTGTAAGAAAGTACCTTGAGATGTGGGCCAGAATCTAATGTGAAAAGATATTTTTGACATTATGTTCATTTTGTTTTCTTAAGGTCCAGTTTCTGTTCAATACTCGTTTTAATTTCTTGTATTTATAACTAATAGAAACATAAAAAAATCATTTAAGTGGTTCAATATTAAATACGCCTTATAAAAGCTGATTATTTAAAACTTTATATAGACATGTTCAGAGAGAAATAGCAATTTAATATAATGCGGACAAAAATAGAGTTTAAGAGAATATTTACTAATTAAGTTAATTTGATTTTCATTTCTTCGTTGGTTTCCATCTCTATTATTCAATTCAACTTTAATTTCTTAAAAATAATTTAGTTTTATTAAAAAATAAATTACTGAGACAAAGATAAAGCTGACACATGAAAAATTTTACCTGAGCTTTACTTGAGCTATTTAAATTATATCAAAGCATTTTAGCAAATTTATACTTTAAGGACCTCGGTATCTAGACGACAGGATATTAAACTATCTCAAGTTTTTTTCTTTATGCAAAGAAAATGAATTTATAATTTTGTTGAACTAAGGTTAAAAAAAGCGACGACAGCATTACATCGGCAATGGTAGATAAGACGATGTCCTTTTGTATTAACAATGAGCAGTACTTGCCAGAGTCGTGAGGAACTGGAGGGGGAGGGGCGAGTGGTGGGGGTGACAGTGGAGGGGGGGACGGAGCCGGCAGTCGGTGCCGGGTCTCGAGTGAGGTCGGGCCGCGGTGATGGTGGAGGCGAACAGAAAGAAGATGTCCGTGCTCGGGACCCGGAGGCGGAGGCACAAGACGGTCCACTTCGGCGAGCCTACGCTCCTCCCGACCTCCGGTGACGAAGCCAGTTCTGGGCCGTCCTCTAGTGCCCCCGACTCCGGATCTGTCCATTCCTTACCTGGGTCCTTCGAGGCCAATGTCCAGCAGCTGTTCACCTTCATCGGCAACGTTCTCTCGTCCTGGGAAGACAAGAAGCCGAGCAAGAGGAGCAGGAAGGATGCTGTCAAGCTGCTGCTCAGGGGCGACACGCGGTTTCGCGACGACGAGGCTCTCGGCTCTCCGAGCTATAAGCACAAGCATTGGAAGGTCCCTGCTGGATCATGCACTGCTCTTTTTCTCAAAAAGGTGGGAAATTTTATCTAATTCTCAAGGCAATGCCTCGGTCATCGTTTAGTTTTGTCGAGAAATCAAAAAAACTGCCAAAAATAAATTGCTAAAAAATCCGTGCAAACTGAGGCATGATTTTAGGTTTTTCTTGTCAAAGGTCCACGTTGTCAATCTCATTTATCCACCTACTTTTTATCTGTTTCTATTACAATATTACAATTAATTTTCATTTGCAAAAATAAATAAAGTGTACAATTTTATAAATATATGAACACATACCTATAACATTATATATTCTATACCAATGGAATGGAACATTCCACTTACAAGAAAACGTGAAATGACAAAATTTTTTTATAAGAAAAAAACAATCGTTATTACATTTATGAAATTTATGTGAATATACCCTATATATTGCAATAAAAAAATCACAAAAACAAGTTAAATTTTCATCACTTATCCTGTTAGTGAAATAATTATAATAATAAATAATGTTTAAAGCGATCAATTCGAATTTAATAATTAAAGAACATAATAATAGAGCACCAAATTTTTGTCTAAAAACCTGTTGAATTTAAGTTTAATTTTATATAAAGCACATACAAATAAACTTTTATAGAATTGTTTTTCATTTTCCTAGTTTATAATATATTGTATTGTTTAGAGGTAGCAACAATAATCGAGAAAATTTCATTTTTGTTTAAAAATTATTAATGAAATCATTAAAATAAATGTCACCGAAGAAATTTTCTAGGTCAATAGGAAAATAAAGAAAAGGAAATAAAAAGTCATATAAAATAAATAGGAATATTATTCTTAGATTTTTTTTGTTTATTTAAAATAATTAAACATGTATATGTATATATTTTTATGGATCTTTAGGATCAGTCAATAAGAAAATTATATTGAGGTGACTTTTCACTTGTTTATTGTTTGCATAGTTATGGTAATTGTTTATTACTATGTGTTCTATATTGCTGTACACTACTAATAACTCAATGTTAGTGCCAGAACTGAATGACTGTAGATAGGATTTGACCGGACTTATTCAGTCTAGCACAAACCTTGAGTTATTGAGTCAGTTGTATCACAACAATGTAGAACAAACAATAGTAATGTATGTGATAGACAATTGGCATGACTATACAAACAATAAAGTTGCGAAACGTCGCCTCAGTTGTCTTATTGACTGATCCTCAAGATCCACTAAAATATATATTATTAATATTAGGAAAAAAAGTTACTATACTATGAGTATTATTATTTGAGTATTTTATCATATACAAAAATTTCTTATTGAAAAATAAAATGAGAAAATTATAACATCCGTATGTATGTAGCAAATATATATCATGTGTAAATACATAAGGAAGTGCGCATATATTTATGATTTCAAATATTTATTACATACGATCTTCTCTTACTTTCCTCTATTTAGGTTATATTAGCTCAGGAAATTGCGACGAAGTTATGAAAGATATTTATGATGTATAACTGATGCTCTGAACTACTTTGCCAGCAAAATATATATTAAATTTATTCTTACCCCGTCATTTCAGTAGTTGTCAGCTTCCAGACTTTTAGTTATTGCCATTCTGAAAAATATTCTTGGAAAATGAAAAAAAATATATTAGGCATTAGTAGACTACTATTTCTAAATTTATATGTAGTTCTTTATCGCAATTTTTCATTAGACATTAGACTAAAGAAACTGAAAGGTTTTCATTTATTGCTTGTTTCAGCGTCTGTAAAAAAAAGGTTTAACGTTGTTTAAAGAAAAAAAGAAATAATTATTAATCAAATATAATATTGTCGCCCTCTATTTTTGAAAAAAAAATCTAAAACCACCAACTTCTGTATAGAAAACTAAAATTTTCAAGACAAATATAGGACATGTTTTCGAATATATGAAAAATATTATAAGAGGGTGTAAGAGTAATGTTTAAAAATCGTAAACTTTTGGAAAAAATAAAACTGAAAAATGCGATATTGCTAATATATTAAAATTTTATAATAATAGTTTTCTTAAATAAATAAAAATTATAACCTTGGACTAAAATAATTATGTTTAATTAATTCGTTATTTTTAATTCTGAAAACCAGTATAACACATTATGGAACGTGAAAAAGAATGTTTTTCAAATTAAAAAAATAGTATTTTTTTTTTATTTTCAAATCCTCTTTATTTATATATATAATTACAATTACAAATATATGTCAAATTAAAAAAATAGTATATATATCTAGACCACGATATTAATCTCGGTCATGAAAACCCTTTCGTCGGAAATTCCTTAGCAACAGTAAATAAAATAAGATGTTTATGAAAAAATATTATCATTGCTAGTGCTTATTATTTGCAGTTCAGAATTATTACCTCCCAGTATGAAGGATAAAAATGTGTATGTGTTTGAAAAATTAAAAAAAAAAAAAGGTGACTAATACCAACACAAATGGTGCTTTATTTGAATAGTGGCACTTAAAAAAAAAATCTAACCGTGGATATGGTTACATTTTGAAAATCCTGCTACCCTTGGGTTAGCAGATAGAGAAAGAAACCCCTGTCTACGGCAATATCTATGAAATACGTCCATTTCCAAAAAAAAAAAAAAAATTATTTTGTCAGGTGTACCAATATTCATGCAAATAAGCTTTATTTTAAAATATATTTATTAAATGTACAAAGAGTTACTGAAAGCCGTCTAGATCTGATATTAATTTTGTTTAAAAAAAATTAATTTTATAAATTCACTTGGTCACACTTCACATGGTCACATGTAAAATTTACTTTGTTGTGGTTTCCATATTGGTTAAAATATTTTTATTATTACTTATATACAAATTTAGTTAATAAAAACATACGGGTTTCAATAAAAAAAAGTAGAGTAGAAATGATCATCAGTAATTCATTTTAATATAAAGCTTTATTCCTTTTCAGTTCGAACGCCGTTTTCAGAATCTCGATACATAAACGGTCAACAAACTTCAACGAAACTCCAGAAATATTAAATAAAAAATTCATCCCACACGTCGGGAAAGTTTTTGTAATATTGTAAAGTTTTAGTTGCCTTCATTACGTTGAAAGGTTTGCCTGATCATATTTAGTGCTTTTTCTCTCCCCACCATCTTTCTTTATTTCTTGTAAATAGTTGATCCGTTAACTCATACTTTTAACGGTACTTCTAAGTTACATCACTTTGCCAACTTCAGAACTCTTTCTTTTATTAATCCGGTTATTCAGTAATTGAAGAATTGTTATTTAATCCCAGCTATATTCTTAAATTATCTACTATCTTTGATGATCAGTCTTCAAATATTTATTGAAGTATTAAAACTAAGATTAACTATATAGTTATATGATTCATAAAATAATATTTAATATATCTTAGATCGTAAAGACAATTAATTTAAATTAAAAAAAAAATAAATCTGTACTAATTTAACCAATGAAGAGTCAGAGGTGTAGTACTTTGTAAGGAAGTACTGTTACTAGAAAACGATTGTGCAAGGAGGTGATTTGTTCAGAATCGCGCTCAACTGCCCGATTTTTCTCCAATTAAAAGTACTTAATGAGGTTGAGTGGAACTCGGTGGGCTCCCTAAACCACAGGGTTAACTCACGGCTACAGTAATAGTATAAATAATTCATCCTTACCATTGAGCTATCCCGCTCAAAAATTTCAATTATTATTTTAATTAGTAATTATTTATTAATACAAATTTATCTATGATATTAACGAATTATTTTTCGAGTGTATTGAAACACACCGTATTTAATTTTATTTGCTCTCTTTGTATTCATACATGCTATATAAAATATTTACTTCCTCAAAATAGAAAATGAACCTAATTTCCTGGGCACACCTTTATTTCGATAACGGCTCGTTTACTAAATTACTTAAGACAAGTTTGGAGAAGATTAGCAGATTTGTATAAAACAAGTACAGTATAAATTTCATCAGATGCCATCTATTACTTTCGCAGACGAAAAACTTCTTTTTGGATAAACTTGTATTGCAATACCGGCTCGTCCTTGGATTTTATTTTTAAATGATAAATCATTCATCTTGAATTATAAGAAATTATGTAATAAAAATTGATGTGCAAAGAAGATATAATTTCCAGTTCAGATAAGAAAATGAGCTGATAAACGAGAAATAAAAAGAAAAGAAGGTTATAGTGACTCATCTTATGGCAGATTTTTTTTATTCTCATATAAAGAGCCATAAAGTCGTTTCTCTACTTAATGAGTTTTCATACTTTATGAATATTCCTACTATTAATTTGCTAGTGTATTTAATGTTTCATTGGTATCCAAAATAAAAAAAAATATATATATATAAAGAATCTTTTTTAATGAAATTTCTTCTTAATATATCTTTAGTAATGCAATATTAGAAAAATTACATTAATTAGTGTTTGAAATTTTTATTTCAATAAAATAAAATATATTTTTATAAGCTTCAAGGATAAATAACATAATATACTGTAATCAAAAAAAAAAATTAAATTAGTACACCCTCCGAACTAAGTGAATATAAACTAAAAACATTTATAAAATATAATTACGAAAATTAAATTTAAATGACTTTATATTCTATTACCGTTTATGTTTTTTATTTAGGCGTCACTTCATCATCTGATTTGTTACTATATTGAATACAGATGAGAAGAGACGTCAAGCCAATTATGTAAAAGAGAATTAAATAAAATAGTGTTGTTTAAATTGTAAATCTGATATTTTTGAAAGGACATTAAAAAACATTTTTTTCTTTGTGTTATCATTTAAAAAAAATATCAATTAATAATAAAATTAAAATTAGCCCATGTTTATTATCTATTAGAATGTTTATAGTCAAGTGTGTGACGTTTGAATAAAATGATTAATAAGCAATGGACGAGTGATGTTTCTTCATAATTTTATACTTTTTATTATCGTTTATTTCTTTTTATTGGTAACTACAACCTAATGGACCGTTCATTTTATGATATGTAGATCATATTTTTTTATTATTATTAATTATCAGTCTAAACGACCAAGGACAAATCATTTTGAATCACCATCAAGCCTACATTTTTAAATATGAATCTATTAAATAAAAACGTATTTATTACAGTTTTATGTCTTTCATACAAACACCACACAGCTGTTACGTTTCGGCCTTTACCACTGGACATTTTGATCTTCACCCCGCAAACAATATTACAAAATATTTTCAAAAATTCAACTCTTGAAATTCTTCGTATTAATATATTACGGTAAAATTATGCTTAAATAACCTTTTTTTTTTTAGGAGCTTTCATATCATATCGGTCTCCAGAATAAGGCTGTAAATTTGTCACTTTTTGTTCATAAATCATATTTCATCTTATACCAACTTAGTTATTTTAAGTGTTTAATTAAAATAACAGATTTGTACAGTGGATTTATAAACATAAACATCCTAGAAAAAGGATAAATTAAATATTTATTTTCCCAAGAAAGATATTACCGAGAGAGATTTTCTTTATTATTTCATATAGAAGAGATCTTTCATATCTTAGTTTAAATGGTAGGGGGTATTGTAAATTATGTAACAAAGCTGGAGTGGGAACTTGGCCAAGTAGGATTTTAGCCCAGCTGGAATGGGAAGTGGTTTCACGTGACCCCATAGATTACTTATTAGAGGAAAAAATTTCCCTTAAG
This sequence comes from Halyomorpha halys, assembly GCF_000696795.3. Taxonomy (NCBI): domain Eukaryota; kingdom Metazoa; phylum Arthropoda; class Insecta; order Hemiptera; family Pentatomidae; genus Halyomorpha; species Halyomorpha halys. The sequence continues at coordinate 111,729 of NW_027105067.1, forward strand.
TGCCTGTTATAATAAGTTCTGAATAAGATTTTCCCTCCGGATTTTTTTATTTATTTCAAATGCTATCTGTACAATGGAAATACAACTAAAGTAATCTAGGTTTCAGATTCTTTTCTCATTTTAATATTATGGTTGATATCGTTTAATTCATAATATATGTATATAATTTAAATTATACTTGAATCTGAATCTGTAATGTTTTAACAGGTGGTCCAGCTGTACTAAAATATTTGTTTCTTAGAATAGTTATTCAAACTGTAATGCAAAATTAAAATAATTGACAGGCGGTAGCAAATGTTTTTTTTTTCTGAAAAAGTTTTTGTAGCAATAATCATCTATGATATTAATCGTAATGTAAACGTTATTTTATACAGACAATTAAACATATTCATAATAATGTCTGTCCGTGTTAACAATTATTAATACTACCTCATTTTTATTATAAATAGTACTTACAAACACTTTGTCATTTATTAAAATCATTAAATGTATATATTGCTAATGATGCTTTGCTTATTTTTATATAATTTCATTTTTATTTTGTGAATGAATAAAACATGATTAGTTAAAACAATTGACAAGTAAATAAATATTTAAGAATATTGACTATTAATATAGAATTAATAAAAATCAAATATTAAAGTAAGAAGTAATAAATTATCCAGAAAAGCAAAAGGAAAAAACACAGAAAACTAGTGGTTTTCTTATTTAAAGGAAAATAAAGATTTTTTTTTTTTCAAATAGCTCATTGTGTTAATAATTTTTGAATAAAATATGAACCGCAAGGCTACAAAGCTGTAATAAATTCGATCGCATTTTTTGGCTTCTGGCGATTTTATTTATTTCATTTTATTAAAAGTTTCTGAAAAGCCAGCGGAACGGTCCCTTCACGTTCTATTAATTACATAGCGTTGCCTGAGGCTGTAGCTAGACTGTACCACCTTAGCTGGACTCATATCAACACATTATAATGCCACAAGGCCATTAAATGGAGAATACTAAGTAAAGTATATATAATACACTTCATGTATTATATATGTATGAAGTGCTAACTAATTATATATTAATGAAGGGTTAAAAAAAAAAAAAGTATCTGAAATTATTTCTCCCTCCATTTAGGTATACAAGCAGACTAACTAATTGTTATTCATTAGAGAGATTTCAACGTTCTTTTCCCTGGAGAAATGGTGCTTTAGAGAAGCCGTATTGCTTCCAGATTGGACGGCGGACGTTTGCGTGATCGAAGAGCTTCTGCATGTTCTAGTGGAATCCCCAGCGAGCAAGGCTACTCTTTGAATATTAATCAGTTCCATCTGACCGCCTTATTTCCTGCCTCACCGTCTAATTCCACAATCCATAGCAAAGAGTCTAACGACTTTTTAAAAAAAATAAATAAATAAAAAGAACTATTCATCATTTTATTTTTTAAAAAAATGTAAAAATCATCGCGCATGGGTCACTTTTCTTTTTTTACAAATGGAGGAGAATTTGTGGTAAACTATTAAAAAAAAAAGTAAATTAAATCTAGTGTTAATTCATACTTTTTGATTAAATGTAAAAAAAAATATAATGTGGTGATATATCGCTCAACTTTAAGCTAGGCAAAAATTAATTTATGCTGAAGTAGGGCTTTTGAATATAAATTTATTCATTGCACGATTGTAAAAATTTTTTTTCAGTATTCTCATATATAGTAAAACTTGTAAATGATATTACATATTTATGTATTTACTAACTATTAGTACCTTTCGTCTTACCCGTGAAACAAAAATTATTGAACTTGTACAACTGCTAGAAATACCTGTGTTTCAAATATATTTAATCAGTTCCCGTAGAAACCAGTTCATTTTTAAAATGAACTTTTGGAATAATTTTAAAAACACTATAAAGAAATACACAATTAGGAAATTTTGTGTAATATCATTTATATATTTTTTGTAATGAATTATTAGTTAGACTATTAAAAAATTGTGTAAAACTGAGGTATTAATGATCATCACCTTTTCTATTCTTGTCAGCCATCTACCCCTCTCTTCGTCCGCCGATTTGGTGTTAGATTACTTACACATCGTGATTTTTACCCAACACAGAAAAAAGTGTTTTAGTGTCTTCTGAGCTCATGTAAATCTTCTCCTAATGGACTTCGTTCTTCTGGGGTCCAGTTGAGTGACTATTCCATAGATGACAGGAGCTTAATATCTTAATTGAAGAATGCCAATTTTTAGATATCTATTTTGAATTATTATAGATTTCCACGAGTATTCTTAATGTTCATTCGCATCATTCGAATCAAGTAGATTATAGAAACAAAAATCTATATTGGACCAATATTATCGACGATTCTGCAATTTTCGTATTGGGCTTCAAACACTTAGTGGTCATAAAAATCGTGTAAGTATGTACACTTATTTTATTATCTGTTTTTCACTCTTAAAATAAATAATTAACCACCGTTGGTTAGTCATTTTTCTTTCAGTGCTGTTATGCTGTCATGAAGGATTTTTGTTCCTGAATACATTTTTAGTTACAATTTCTTTTTATGTCCCTTTAAAATAAAACCAACAGGACAATCGCCTAACTGCCTTAACTTTGGCTTGGCTCTTCTTCATTCTAACAATTTTTAAAAAAATTTTTATTGAAATTTGCTACTGTAAGAAAATAGAAATAATAATAAAATTTTAAAAAAATACATTTTTTTTTCTGACCTCCTAGAAAAATAAACATAAACAAATTAAATATATACTATAAAAATGGATGTATATATGCAGGCAAATATTGATCTTGGTTAGCCAGAGTGGCATTATAAGATAAATTGCCGGGTCCGCTGAAGGCGGTGTCATCAATGATGGCATAAGTCTGCCGTGAGCTTACTAGGAATAGGGAAGGGCTATTCCGGCTGGCGATGATGAAGTGATGACTTCAGGCTGTAGAGCCAGAAGTCCCTCCCAAGGAGAGAACATCGACCAAGGGAACAGTGCTCTGCCACCTCCCAGGTCTTGGTGGAGGGGTGATTTCTCGGAACAGTGGATTGGCACAGGCTTTCAGCCCATCAAAGAACTTGATGTGCCTACGGCCTATGAAATCTGGCACGGTTGGGAGTTGGAGCTCTGCACAAATTTCTCTGTTCCTGGCCCGCTGGAGTAATGTCCTCGTACTATTCGCGTTAGGAGGGAGTTCTGGAAACACTGTAGGTTGGTTAGTGTCGTTTTGTATAGGTGTCTCATTAGTGGTGAACCATGGAGCAGCGTTGGACGAATAATGGCCTTATATATTTGTAGCTTAAAAAAATACAATAAGTAAATGACATAAATATTTCAAAACACATGATAGTTTTGGGAAGAACCACCAAATGGTGGTACTTTAATCATTGCTTTAAATTAGAAGATCCCGTGACCATCTTCTTTTCAGAACTATCGGAAAATTATCTGGGATTGTTAAGGATGAGTGATTAAGTACTAATAGGTTTGGGTTGGTAAGGATTTTGGAATAAAAGGAGGTATATCTATTCCGGACCAAATCTGCAATGAATGGGATGTTCAGGTCTTTATGGATGGGTTTATTTTTGGCGTAATAAGAAGTATCAAGGATTTTATGAGGGATTACTTTTGTATTGTAAGGATTGGATACGGGAGGACTTTGATGGTTTGGTTGATCTCCGTATGTCCAAAAAAGGTCTGATTCTCATAATGTAGAATAGTTTTTGTAGTAAATTGGAAGTTTAGAGTGTTTGTTAAGTAATTAACATTTTAAAAATTTTCATTTGCATTGAAATAAAATATAATATGCATGATGTCATCATGTATTATATCATGAATATTAGAAATTATAAATTATTTATATATAATTTATTTTCTAGAATAAACATGACCGATGTGAAGTGAATCATTACAAGAATCCTGGAGGAAATAAATTTTCTGGGCAAGATTGACCCATGCCTGGTTGCGATAGCTCCCTAGCGAATATCCTTAGATTGCTTCTTTCCCATCCATGGAACCTTTAGCTCTCCCATCTCCTGTCCATCATCTCCTTCCCCTTCCCCCTTCTTCGCTCCCCATCTAGGGGTCGTTATTCAAGGATACTGTAAATATCTGTACAATTGCTTCCTGTGGTTTTCAGTTGTTGTTTTTTTCTTTTCTACAATGTTGCACGATCTTTTTTTCAGTTTTTACATTTTCAATGCATTTTAATCGAATATTTAAATATTATTAAAGCTCTATCTAATGGTATAAAATTTTATTTATTTATTTTCAAAGGAAAACCCCTGACTACTTCTCATTTCGTTCGTTTCTATATTTTTGACGACGTTTCAGACCAATTATTATTAACCAATCCATCATAGGATCTCTTATATCCTCATTATTTTGAGGAATGTTTCCATATTATATTACTAATAAAAATAATTGTTCTCCCAACATCACTTAAAATGCCAAACTATAAAAAATAAGCTTTCATGTACTCCGAGTTATTTAGTAGTTCGTACTGTAGTTAGTTAGTACTTTAGATGTATTAAAGATTGTTCAAGAAATATAACATTCTTAATTTTCTAGGTACTCTTAATCTAAGGGTCGTAAAATTACTGAAAAGTTGTCATAATATTATAATTCAATTCATAACTACTACATAAAAATATATACACGAATGTGGATTAATTTGCTTCTTCTTCCTCTTTTTTTAAAAAAAATTGGTAAAGAACTTAAAATATTTTTCATTGTGTTTGCTTAGATCCTCTTCTTTGAAATTTTTTCAAATATCTTTGATTTTATAAATTTGATTTTTGGGAGGTGAGGGAGGGATTACTGTGTTGTAAATATTTTCAATTGCTTCTAGAAACCTTCTGCTGTTAGTGTTTTGTGTCATGACTATTATTGTGGGGTTTTTGAAGTTAAATGTATGGTTTAATGTTATACTGTAGTTAGCTAGTTATATTTTTGACATTTTACAAATTTCGATGTGTTGTTTGATCCTAGTTTCCATTTTTTTTTTAATGTCTTTGCAATGTATATTACTTTTTTTTTTTTTTAAATTTTTCACAATCTAGCTTATATATTTCATTTAATTTGTTTCATTTTGTCTATTTTGTCTTTCATGTTAGATAGTTGGCGCTGTAACTTGTTATTGTATAAGTCTGTTTTAATATTTGTATTTTAATATTTAGTTGGAATAATTAATATGATTCCATTAAAGTTTTTTTGATCAGTTAGGCATGGTATGTATTTTAGCTTTAAAAATTTACTATTATCATTATTCAATGTTTTTTCTTTCCCTTTCTCTCTCATATTAGTAATTGAAACCTTTTTGTTTTTTTCCTCTTAAAATTCAGTGATTTTTTCTGATTTGATCCATAAAAGCATTATTGGTCTAACTGTTTTTATTTATCATTTTT
>NW_027105067.1:117491-127899 GCF_000696795.3 Halyomorpha halys
AAGAAAATTTTACTAAGATTATATATATACAGTTATTATTAAAATTTATTTTATTGTTGTTCAGGTTTCTAATATTAGTCCATTTCAATACTTACTATTGGCGTTTTGATGCCTAATAATGGTGCCAACACTTTTCATAACTCTGATTAATTTTCTATGAAAATTTCAATCGTTTATATTTGATTAAGTATAAAAATATAAATTAAATTTACTTCGAGTAAAGTAAATTTAATTAAAGAAAGTAAGAAAAGAAAATTACATGTAAAATAAAGTCGTAAATATTTCTGTTGAATTACCTACAACTGGTGCAAGATGTATAGATTTCAAATACTCTAATTTATAAAAATTGTGAATTTCTTGTATTTGTGAGCGAACCTCCTAGAATCAGCTTGTGGAATCGAATCCCGATATTGAACCTGAACATCAATTACAGGTTTCGGTCATGTACACTAGACGTACAGCTGTAGGTTTCAGACAACAGCTGTGGAAGCCAAAGCCTATACGCCCTGTGTTTGCAGTAACATCTGTCAGAACAATACCAATTCTCGACAAGCCATCGTTTTTGTTATACTTTTTTTTGTTTTTATATTTAGCACTGAATGTCTCGAAAACTCTTATTTCTTAAACCGGCTCCACTCACTCACACCGTGCCCATAAAAGAAAACCATGTAAAAACATTATGAGTGGTGATTTGTTTTTAATGATCGTTCAAATCATGTTTGTGATGTACAAAATAGATTTATATGTATATATTATTTATCATTATTACTTTTTTCTTGAAGTTTTAAAGGACCAATCATGCATAGCAGGGAAAAAACTGTTTTAATTTATAGGATAAAAATTAAGATTATTAAATGTAAACATTATAACTGCAATAACTCGTACAAAGTTTGCAGTATAATGGAGTAAGAGTAAAATTTAGAAAGTTAAAAGGTAAAACAGAAATAAACCATATTGACTATGCTTGAACAAATGGTATTAAAAAACTTGTTACTTAGTTCTACTCTAAACTTTGTACGAGTTAGTTATAGTGGTTAATGTAGTTATGTAGAACACTCAGTTAAAAAACAAGTTAAATAACGTTTTCATTTCATAATCATAATTTGCATTGTGTACATCTCAGTGTTAAATAACTTGCTAAGAAAATTCGTTTTATAATTAAAAATTATTTTTCACTGTTGAGCATGACCATTAGAACAGCGTCTCGAAACGTCAACTCTTAATAGTGGTTTTATTATCAACTGATCCTTAAGAACCTCAAAGATATATATCAGGTAGGAAAAAAAAAATTATCAATATAACTTTAGTATATATTTAATTTGTGGGAGTGGTAAGGCACTCGCTATTAACTCCTAGAAACCGTGTTCGAATCCAGTTGTAAATTATTTTATGTTTCACTGTAGCCGTAAGTCAACCCTGAGGGTTCGGGTGCGCTTCACACCTAACCTCATGAAGTGTGTACCCTTAATTGGGTAAAATTCTGGCAGTCAAGCATGACTGACGACCTACCTCCTTGCCCATCCGTTGGTCAAGTAACTTTACTACCCTTGACTCTTCATGGGTTGTAGTGGTACAAATTGATAAATATACACATAATAAAATAAAACGTAATGTGGTATTGAGGTCATTTAGAATTGAAAAATTCTTTTAATACTGAAAGTGTGTGGTGATTGGGATTAGGGAGAAATGAAATTTTTATTTTATTTGTCCGCAATTTAAATTTTTTGTGATTGGTAATACAAATCACATTGTAATAAAATCTGAAAAGTCCTGAATTGCTTTCAAAACTCAGTAGACAACCTCCTTATTTGTTGAGTTTTGAAAATTACGAAATTAAACGTTGTAAGTATTGATTATGGTGTATACACATTTCAGAAATTTTATATAATTCAATCTCTTGTATTTAGCCTCAAACTTTTGGATTCAGTAAATTTAAGCTCATTTTTTTTTTTTTTTGGTTGATCCCAAAAGTTCGTTATACACAGTAGTTTTTTTTTTTTAATTTATTTATTGTTATTTACAACTGTGTATATATATATACAAGTAAATTTACTGTTAGTGGAAAAATGACTTGATACAAACATGTGGAGAATCTACCCATTGGTAAAACTCCAATAACTTCTCTGGAGAAGATCTTGAGGCCATATTCTTTTCAGACGCCAGGCAGGATTATTAGGTAATGGAGAACAAGCTAGGTTAGAAACAAGTGGGTTTGGGTGGTTGGGAAGTTTATCATGGAAGATTTGGTATCTAGTTCTGGCCATACATATGGAACATTGAGGTCCCGATGGATCATTTGATTTGTGGCAAAGTAAGGAGCATTAAGGATCTTACGTAGGATTTAGGACTGTAAGGATTAGATTCGGGAAGAATTCGATAGTTTTGTGGGGGCCCAAAGCTCAACAAATGCCTCATTATAATCTTGTAAATCAGTCTTTTGTAATGGATTGGAAGGTTAGATCGTTGCACAGTAGTTAACCAAAAGCAATATTTATTGATGATGCATTAAAAGCGAAGATCTAACGAACTTGAGAAAACTTCATAACTGACTAAGAGAATATATTACAGTTCTGACTTCGACTATTATTGAAGTATTAACGTGACCATAATGGTATTATTTAAATTAAACATTACCATAAAAACCAATGGACTATAAACGTTAAGATCTTAATCGCCTTATCTTTGTTACCGCTTAATGCTCTATTTTATTAAGTCATAATGTTTTATAGAGATAGCATTTACTATGAAGTTTATCTGTTATTTATTCTACTCTGTGTTACAAGGGAGTTCATATTCTTGCAAAATGTATTCACTTGGTCTAAAAAAAAAAGAATTAAAAAATAAATGGAACTCAGTAACTGCCCTTTTATATTCATAGAAAAATACTAAAATAGGAGACAGATTCTCATTTTCTTTTCTAGTACTTTTCTTTAAATTATATTTTAGAGGGTTCATATTTTCCCGTCTGTTTAAACCGTTTCCAGAAAATTCATAAATTTTACCTTAATTAACATTTCTTTTCAAACCATCTAAATATTGTTCAATGAATAAGAAATAATTAATACACCCAGTTATTAACTGATTGTTACTTAAAATTACCACAGTTGGAAGTAAACGTAGTTTGATAAAACTAGGTTCAATATAGACTCGATTTTTATTTAATTGATAGAAAAAAGTTATCAGTAGTTTCTTTCATCTCTAAACTATGATCAACAATAATTTTATATTTAGAAATATAATTCGATTTCCTATAATTAAAATATGACTGTTATTTATTTATAATTTTTTATTTTTATCATTTATTATTATGATAATCCGTTAGTGAAAAGATTAAATCAAGTTTGAAAATATTTAATTTGTCTGACATTAAGTTACTTTGTCTGGTGGAAATTGAAACTTGTAGAACTAAATGTTTGACTGGTCAGACTAAATATATAATTTATTCTGCGAATTGTTCAATTGTTTATACTTTGACAGTAGTACATCGGAACATTTTTATTCTTAGAGCCAACATTTACAAAGTACTTCACATATAGCCAATATTAATGTTTATGTTTCGGTCTACAACCACGATTGTAACTACCATGGTGTAAACTGTATGACAGTTCTGGTGCACTCTTATACGTGATAAACGTCAGTAACTAGTGTTTTAGTAAGCCTAAGATTCTTTTATTATTAATAAAATTAATTAACTACAAATATGCTCCAAGGCACAACATAGGTGTCGAAGTCCCTTATAATGCCATGTTGCAAAGAAAGGGATTTGAATATATGTTTATATAAATAAATAATAGGAGATAGGAAAAAAAGGTCGAAGACCCTGTACAGTGTCATGGTCGATTCCTTGTCTTAGTTCCTAAAACCTTGTAAACTTGGCTAAGCATACTCTCTAGAACAGAGTTGTTCAAATTAAAAACTTTAACGAGGTCGCGAGCCATATAATAATTATATAATTTAAATATTAAACAAAAGTATCAATAAGGTTAGTGTGTGAGGTAAAGTTATTAATAATATTTATTTTTATTTGCCAAGTTTTATGCACAAATAAGGAAAGCATAAAAAAAATTATATTTTTATCATATATCAATCGAAGCAAACATTATAATGGCAATCAAAAGTTTATTAATTTAAACACATCAAAAAGTTTATTTCTATTTTGGGTTTTTATAAACTTCATTGAAGAAAACACACGTTCACATCGGTAAATTGATGACATTTTTGGTCCTAAATTTCGCAGGTTGAGCAGTAAACTTGGGCACTTTTAAGCACTGCATTATTTTAACTAACTTGAAAGCGTTTCAAAGATTTTTTGTCTAATTGGTTGGTCGGACCACCCTGCTCCAGAAAAATGAATAACTTGTTTACGTAAAGGACCTGACTGCTAAACACGTTACAGCGAGGATCCCAGAAGGTTACAGGTTCGATTCCCACCTGTGTTAGTGTTAGGAGGAAATAAATTCCGACACTGCAGAGCTAGAGCCATAGTAGGATAAATAGAAACTTCAACTGGATATTTAAAAGAAAAGAAAGGTGATTTTTTAAATTTGATAATTTCAGAGCTCCCTGTGAAATATTTCTTTAAAAAATCCTTTTAAACTAATGCATTATTAGTTTTAGCGAGCCTTCGTTAAGAATTAAGAACTGATTGATTGCAAGTTGCTGTAAGAATATTCAAATTTTCCACTGAAAAATCATTCTAGATTTCTTGGTTAAAATATTTTTTAGCGAGCACTTCAATTGTTCCCTAATAATAACACTGCCTAACATATTATTTAGTACAATTTATTTTGAGTAGAGAATTTGACTAAATTGTGTATTTGATGACTCGGTTATAAGGACAGCCATGGAAGAGTAGAGATGGTTAAAAGGGGCACAAACAAAGCCTTAGAAAGGGCGGGAAAGTGGAATTTTCTCGCCTAAGGGCAGCCCTTCTTTGCTACTTTAGTGCTCTCTAGGTGGAGATAACTAAACATTTCCCTCTCTTCTTAACAACATCTTCTAACGCCACTTCTTTTTTCTCTTATCTTTTATTCTTTTTATCGCTTGCGAATGCGATTCTCAAAAAATCTATTGACGAATTTGCGACCTAAGGGCGTAGTATTATTATGTATTACGTGCAGTATTATGTGAATACATAATTTAAGGACCATTCCCAATAATTAAATCATTTGAGCTGTTAATTTTAGAATTTTACTACAGTTTTGTTACTTACAATTTTTTTTAAATTAACAAATCAAAAAAAATCAAATAAATGCAGACCAGAAGTACATCTCACAGCAACAGCTAAAAATATTTTTTGATCAGAAATTGGAGCTTAACGCATGAAGCATTGAATAATGAAAAGCTGAAATAACGTTGTCTGCTTATAATTTTCCAATTGTGTAAGACCGGTCAAATGAGATTTTAAGAAGCAAAATGGTATAAATTCACATTTAACTTTTTTGTGATTCCCAAACCTCAAAATCCGCCTGAATACCCATCCTCCTACCGTCCTATCTTTTTGTTACCTACCATGGGCAAAATCCTTGAGAAACTCATCTTAAAACGCCTGTACCCTATCCTTGATTCCAACCACATAATCCCAGATCACCAGTCTGGATTCCGAACATCCCATTCCACTACCCAGCCAGCAATGACATCGTGTGGTTGATGTTGTATTGTCTTTATTGAAGCGCAGAATGTACTGCTCGGGAGTCTTTCTTGATGTAGAACAGGCTTTTGATTGAGTCTGGCACCCAGGACTGCTATTCAAGATCCGTAAATTCCTACCCCCTATATACTTCCTCATTATCCGTTCTTATCTCTCCGACAGATTATTTCAAGTAAATTACAACGGCGCTTATTCATCCCTATTCCGTCAGTCTGCTGGTGTACCTCAGGGTAGTATCCTTGGACCTATCCTTTATAAAGATTTCACAGCTGACATCCCAACCCATCCTAACACTATCCTCACCACGTATGTTGATGACACATGTCTATTGTCAGTGAACAATGATCCTTACATTGTATCCCCAACCCTCCAACCCCAAACCCTTGAATAATGGTGCCAAAACTGGAGGATTAAAATTAATTCCAAAAAATCCCACCAAATCATATTTACCCTTCGGCGTAAACCCATGACCTCTTGCCCTACAGTATCTTTTAATAATACCCCCTGTCGAACAGATCCGTTACTTAGGACTACATATCGACAAACGACTGACATGGAATCCTCATACAAGACTAAAAAGACAAGAAACTGCTCGTAGATTCCGACTATTGCAACATTTACTAGACAAACGGTCTAAATTGCCAATCCATAATAAAAGACTGATCTACATGACTATTATAAGGCCTATCTGGACATACGGAGTTGAGCTTCGGGGCTCCACTAAACCATCAAATTCCTCCAGAATCCAATCCTTTAAGTCCGAAATCCTTTGTAAAATCCTTAATGCTCCTTACTTTGTCACAAATTAAGTCATCCATCAGGACCTCAATGTTCCATATGTTGCCGATTAGGCCAGAACCAGATACCGTTTCTTCCATAATGAACTACTCAACCACCCAAATCCACTTGTTCCTAACCTTGCTTCTCCTTCATTGCCTAATGATCCTTCTAGGCGACTGAAATAAAGATGGCCTCGAGATCTTCTCCTCTAGAAATGTTATTGGAATTCTATCAGTGGGTAGATTATCCACATGTTTGTGTCATATCACTATGTCACCTACAGCAAATTTACTTGTTGTATATATGTGTATACAGTTATAAATAACAATAAATAAATTATTTTTAAAAAAAAACTTTTTTGTTAACAGCAAATACAAAAAAAATCACAATTCAATCCATAGATTTAGAAAAAATTATTTTCGGACCAGTAGTTTTTGAAAATGCAATATTTATGTTTGGAAAACTTTAGAAAACATTGTTTAACTATTTCATATAACTAATTAAACAATATAAAAAGTTATGTTGAAACAAAAAAGGCAATAAATCAAGAAAAAACTTTGACATGTAAATTGTATTATCATTTTGATTATTCACCATTAAATACCAATGAGAAAAATACTTTCTTTAACTAGCAATGTTGCCTAAATATTTTGGATTTCTAGAATATACTATATTCTTACCAGTAATATGAAATATAATGTAAATCTAACATGTAGTTATTAACAAATGTACAATATTTTTTTTCTTATGAATTTTCCCCGCAAAATAGCTAAGTATAAACCAACTAAATTAAATTTTTGTTCCCAATTTCCCCTTTTTATTTATTTATTTCTTTCTCTTTGTTGTTTTATTGACCTCGTGTTTTTCCACTCTCTCATATCTCACTTTTCCAATGATTCGTAACAAATATTCAATTGACTATGCTGAATTTAAATTAATCCTATGTTTTAACCAAAAATACAAAATAGATAATATGAAAAGGAAGTTATGAATAAATAAAAAGGTAGAAATACATAAAGTTAAAAACTAGAAAATAAGTTTGAAACAGATCAATAAATTATAAACCAATAAATAAATAAGTTACAAACAAACTAATAGGTTAAAATAAATGAATTTTTTTAATGTTTAAAAATGACAATGAAATATAAATAAAAATTCAAATAATAAAGTATATCTTTAAAAATTCTATAATAGAGAATTAGATTTCAGATTTTGTCGAAAAGTAGTTCAAACATTATTAGACCAATTTTCTGTCATTCGACATATCGGAAAAAATGCATAATATCATGAACTAAACATTAGAATTTTTTTAAATAATTATTTCGCAGGAACAGGAGGTTAAATCGAGTAGATCGTTATCTTAACTGATAAGGCAGACATATGTACGTCCAATGGTTTCTGAAATAAAGTTCATAAATCAAACTTATTGTCTGAACAACTATAAATCGATGTATTTTAGAAAATTTCATGAAAAATACTACTCCTACGTTAATAAACGTCATAAACTATTTTATAGCTCAATAAACTGCCTTTAATTTGAGTGATAATAGACATCTATACGTCACATAGTTCCTGAGATATAGATTTCTCAAAATAAATTAACTAACTACTGATATTTCAGTTCGTTCCATACATTATTATTATGAAATTTTGCTTTTAAAAAAAGAAATATCTCGAGAACTATTGAACGTAAATAGCTCTATTAGGGCTCACATTTTAGCAAATTAATTCTACTTTAAATGATTCTCTCTTTGATCTTCTATTGTTGGTAGTTGTAAAGATATAGAACTCTGAATAAAAAATTAATTATTTTTAACGTTTTGAAACAGCCACCATTTTTATTCACACTACCTATATTTATGAGACTCATCAGTTTTGGCTAGTAATTATACCTATTTTTCATTAGAGTAATCAAAAATTGGGGTGAGATAACTGCCATTTTTCTCCTCTTGGGGTTTTGTACTATTGCAAATCATAAAAACACATCAATCTATCGTAACCCTTAACTTTGAATACACAATTATTATTATATTGTTATATTCATTTATAATTTATTAATAACGACTCGTAGCATGAGTATGATGTATATTTAAACGTTCTAAATTAAAACTCAAGAGATTTATTATGTTTAACATGGACCGTTATCGACAAAGGCCATCCTTTTATGAGCTCTTTGAATCAACATTCTGTTACATTATTTCATTAATATTCATTCCTTTCTGATCTATATTTAATATACGGCATTTTTGGGGGGGACGATATCGCTTCATCTCTTTTAATATTGCGGATTAAGAATTTTCATTTCATCCACAGACACGCTCATCGAAGAATATTTTTTATATTAAAAATGTTATGACGTATTTAAAAAAAAAAATATTTATGGTTAAAGACGTATATTTTACTTGACTAAAACATTGAAAAACAGATTTTATTATCTCTTGAAGGCTATAACTATAAAATAAAATAAATGGATTGTGGAACTATTGTGATTACAGACAATTTTAAAAACAAGTCCTTGGGAAATTGCCTCTTGTTTCTCTATAAATATATTTATTGTGTTCTTTAATATTAAACATATTTACTCATAATATTATGAAATATGGATTATAAAATTTTTCGAAAGTGCACTACAATATTATTTTCATTCTGCTGTTTTTTACATTCTTGGCAACAAGAACTTGAAGAATTCCTAAAATTACGTTATTTCAATATCCGTCAGCTCCTAGTATCCCCTCTTGTCTCCCCCCCCCTACTTCAACTACTGTTTCATGGTCTATGGAAGGCTATCTGCAGATCTAGAGTTGAGACTGAAGAGACTCAAGATTTATCTTCGGGTTTTCCAGGCGCCCTCATGTCTCCCGTTGGTATGAGTTGAAGTGGCTCTATCTAACTCTCTCTAACTTGGCGTTTTCCTGTTCCAAGTTTTTTAAAATTAACCTATATCCTTGATATCCTCACTCAACGATCATCCATCCATTCATTAAACACAAGATATCAACCAATCGATTAATATAGAACCACCTCCTTAATCAAATCCTTCGTCATACGTGCAATCTTTCCTTTAAACATCACCTATTCCTTCACCTACTACATAACCAAACCTCTGCATCAATGTAAAAAACCATTATTGATTACTATTATAAATTATAATTTAACCTAAATTTATAATCTTAACACTTTCTTGAGACTGGTTAATTTTGTTAAAATAAATAATTTAATTTCTATCCATTTTAGTCTATTATATAATTTATTACATGTATGATCTCCAAACATTTCAAATTACTTAACATTATTATTAATAATAAATTTATTTTACCTTAATACAATTTTGGAACTAAATGATTTAAAAACTCAACTTCGTGCAGGCTATTCTGCCCAGGTCAAAACAACAATTTCTTAAAAACATTAAAACATTAGGTAAAACATATTTTTTTGTTAATAAGTATATCTCACATTATGTCTAATTACCTAATTAGTCAATATTCACATTAAAACCATAATTAAAATTCATTAATCACAGTTACTAATTGTTAAAACTTTATCACAACAATGCTTGTAACCTTCCTCCACTCAGTTCAAGCATTAAGATTATTTATTATAACAACATTTTTGTTAATTTTTCTCTTTATTTCATTAGTGAAATTCCCATCAAGACTAATTATAATTATTCACATTCAATTTATCCATTATTTTTCATAAATTAATTTTACTTTATATCTCTGCATAATGTTGGTTCAAATTTCTTGTATGTGTTTTGAAATGCACTGTATAGTGAATATTTTCAGATATGTAAATGGATTCAAGTATTTCCTTTTGAATGTATTATTTTCTTTATGTAAAATCATTTTATTTTCAAAATCAAAAATATGCTGGTTTTTGGTTGTATGCTGTATTATTTGACACCTCTCCTTGTTTTTCAATCATTATTGTGTTGATAAATTCTGTCACCCAATAATTGCTTTGTCTCACCTATATATA
>NW_027105067.1:128264-135826 GCF_000696795.3 Halyomorpha halys
TTAGAAACAATTGGATTTGGGTGGTTGGGAAGTTTATTATGGAAGGATTGGTATCTGGTTCTGGCCAAATCGGCAACATATGGAACATTGAGGTCCTGATGGATGACTTGATTTATGACAAAGTAAGGAGCATTAAGGATTTTGGACTGTAAGGATTGGATTCGAGAGGAATTAGATGGTTTAGTGGAGCCCCATAGCTCTACTCCGTATGTCCAAATAGGCCTTATGATCGTCATGTAGATCATTCTTTTGTAATGGATTGGCAATTTAGACTGTTTGTCTATTAAATGTTGTAATAGTCAGAATCGAAGAGCAGTTTCCTGTCTTTTCAGTCTTGTATGAGGATTGGATAGAAATTAAATTACTTATTTTAACAAATTTAACCTAAAGTTATACATGATATACGAACAAGTACACTGAAAGTTATTAAATGTCAGCCAGAAAATTAACCCTAATATGGGAACAATTTAGTTAATCTTAGGGGACATTTGTCCCAGGATAAAATTATTTTTTCATTCATTCAAGAACTTCAAATATATAAATGTAAATCCCTGTGATAAAATAAATGTATACCCTACAAATATCGGGATTGACTATCCTATTGGTTTGGAAAAGAAAAGAAATCTGCGAGCTCCTAAGCAATATCCTTTAAACAAGTTTTAAGTGACGGGTTGACTTTGATTAATTGCGGCTATCCGAAGGAAAGAGAAAAAAAGGAATTGACAGGATCAGCATCGACTGAAATGGTGTGATTTACTCCGTTTCAACTGCTTTTGCGTTGGGATTTCTTTCTTCGATGTAATATTAGTGATTTATATTGTTATTCTCATTTGTGTAATTATCATTTTCCCCATCTTATAGTTTAGAAAAAAAATAATAAGTGCTAGCTGATCCGGCAATACTTCGCAATTGCTAGATTTAGGGATGCAGATATATTAATTTAATACCATTTAAATTTTTATATAAATTAACATATTTAGGTTACGCGTTAGATTACACATTGGATTATTGATTGAACTAATTTCTTATTGCATCTATTTAGTTTATAGGGGTAAATAACATTATATATTAAAACTATAAATAAAAAAATAACTTCAACATAAACCAACCAATCTACACGAAACGTGACAGTGGTTTAGACCTCTATAAAATGTATCTAAGGGGCAAACCGGATCTAACTA
This sequence comes from Halyomorpha halys, assembly GCF_000696795.3. Lineage (NCBI taxonomy): Eukaryota > Metazoa > Arthropoda > Insecta > Hemiptera > Pentatomidae > Halyomorpha > Halyomorpha halys. The sequence continues at coordinate 129,446 of NW_027105067.1, forward strand.
ACCAAATTAGAAACGGTGGTATAAAATAAAACGGTTTTAAGGATTTTCATTATTCGCCCTTACTATGAGCATCAAATGATTAAAGGAGAAACCATTTAGATTAGATGAAATGAAGATGAGTTATATACGATTATATGAACAATGTCACCGGAAGAAAAAATCCTCCAATTAAATCAAGGTAAAAAATTACTAATTTTTAATTTCTTTCAAAATGGTATGGCATTTAAGGGTTTTATTTTAGACTACGCTAACAATTAATATGATCTTTATTTTAAAAAAAAATTTCCCTACTTTACTCAAAATCTTACTATGTTTTTATAATTTTTTGTGATTATAATATCATTTAATGAAATGAGCAATATTTTTCCTTATTCTTCGGAAAGAGACAATTCGGTTGGCATGCAATGACCATTTTTTATTTATTTATTTTTTACCATAGAAATCGGAATAATCTATAACCTACCCGTGAAAATTCTGAACATTAGTAAAATCTATCATAAACCACCATATATCCATCGATACCAATCATAATCAGATGAACGCTATGGCACTGCATTAAATACGAACAATTATTAGTTTTTATGTATTATATTTCATTTTAGAGAAAAATATTATTAAAACATTTTAGGTTCAGTTCTTTTAATGTTTTAACATTAACTATATGGAAATCAAAACTCTGATAGCTAAATGTTACTTTTAGATTTACTTACTAGATAAGTAATCGTAGAAATGGCTGCTATATTAGTTAAATTTCTCTTATTATTTTACGACCATCATTCCGCTTATCGTAAACTCCTATATCGTTAAGATGCTATCTTAAAAGTTCAGCAATCGTACTTCTATGTCCTTGAACTAGCATCGGCCCATTTTCATTAAAGGAGTTTCAGTAAAATTTCGCTTATCCGTTTATATGAGGCTGTTACAGTACAACTTCGTTTATGCTTGTATCGATGGAAGGTACCTCAGAACTAGAAGTACCTCTATCAGGAGATAGAGAACAGGTTAATCTAGAGTGTTTGTTAGAAAAAATACAATATTAATTTAACTTAAGTATTTTATAAATTAAGCTTTTTTTGAAAACTGCGACACTCAATGATTATTGCAAGGCAATAAGTATTAGGTCTGTAATCAATCATACTGTACATACTTATTAAATAAAAATAAAAAAGTATGAGAATGTAAAATGAAACATAACAACAATAAAAACAAAAATAACACTTACAAATAGAAAATAAACATTGACGAATAAATAGCATGGAAAAATATATAAACAATTAATGGAACTAATTAAAATTAAAACAATAAGATTAATCATCTTTTTTTTCCTCTTTCGTCGATCCAATCCCATTAGAGTCCTATACAGCCTTTTGACATACGGGGGGTTTATCTACAGGTGACAAACCTATTCTAACCATAGGGGGAGTCAAGTTTTACATTTTATGGGACCGCCACTCAATGTAAAAAGTCAACGCTCCAGGTCGGATTCGATCCGAGCGCAGCCTGCAGATCTCAGATTGTGATAGACCTGTGACTAACCACTTGAGCTGTGGAATCATCTTGAACACACCTCTTGTATTAGGTAAAAATTAGGATGCAATACAAAATTTAATTAATTGATGTTATCCATGCACAATTAAATTCTTGGAATCGTTTAAACTTCTCCGAAAACCCTTGTTCCAGATATTAGCAACAAAGCTATTGCATTTTTTTTATTTGTGTTACCTTTATTACTATTTAATAATCTTTATGCTAATTTAGTTTTCGTTTTAGAAATAAAGTATTATCTAAATTTTCATTGGGGGCTTGTAAAAAATTCAAAAGGAAATCTGTTAACTGTGCCGGTTGAAAGTCTAGTTTTAGAAAATATGTTTTTATCCAACTGAAAACTTATTATTAGTATAATTTGTTTGTTGGTATGATTAGTTTTTTATGTCCATTTTATAAAGTGAGGTGTACGTTGTCCAAAAAATGTTAACTTAATGCTTTATACGAATTTCTTATTGTGTTCCGACCTTCCCGTGTTTCTTCATCATTCTTTTGTTCCCAGTGTCACATCCATTTTATATCAGAATTGAACTTCGATTGTTTCTCTTACAATACAGCACAAGGTCTGAAGGTGAATTTGTTGACAAAAGCTTCCTATTGCGTCAAGGAACAGTTATTACCAATGTAGAAATATGTAATAAAGTAGTTCAAAATGTTTTAGCTTTATTAAAATTTACTCATTGAATTTTAACTAAGAAAAACAAAGCGACGAAGGATTAACAATCTTCTATTTCGGTCTTCACCCTTCTCAATTTAGACCCAGAATTAATGCTTGAAATTCCTACAACTTGACTAAAGTAAAGATATCATAAACCGGATTAAAAGTCACAAAGTGTCAGAGTTTCCTTAAAATAATTCTTTGTCTGAAAGAACTCGTCAGACGAAGCAACTCCCTTCATCACTGTTTCTACCTCCGGTTTTCAGTGGCATGTTACTCTTAACCAAGTTAATGTTTTTTTACATTATTTTTTTATTTAATTCCAGATTGGTCTGGTGGGTTTTACATGGTTGATATTACAGTTAATTTTTTTTTTTTAACAATTAGTTTATCGGGGGAGGGAGTATAGTCTCTTACTATACCGTGCACTATATGTTGGTATGTACCATCTTATAAATTAAAAACGAATTAAGATAAAATTAATAGATAAAAGTAGATTAATTATTTTATATTTTCTTGTTTGAGAGTGGTTTAGTTTATTCTTAAATAAAACAAATTTGATCCTTTTTTTCTCTCAACTTTATTCTTTATTCCTTTTCCTACGTTTCGACCCTCAGGTCATTCTCAAGGATACCTTCATATTGATGTCATTTTCTTTTTTTAAATCTTAAAAATGCAGGCTAATTGCCTTTGTCCCATATAACCTTTTCTAAATAACTTTTTCCTAGATTTAAACCTTTTTTAAAAACTTTTCTTCCTTCCTTCATTCACATTTGCATCTTAAAACAGAACCGGTTTAGAAACAGGTTGCAATGTTGAATGAAGAAAGGAAGAAAAGTTTTTAAAAAAGGTTTAAATCTAGGAAATTATTTAGAAAAGGTTATATGGGACAAAGGCAATTAGCTCGCATTTTTAAGATTTGAAAAAAGAAAATGACATCAATATGAAGGTATCCTTGAGAATGACCTGAGGGTCGAAAGATTGGAAAAGGAATAAAGAATAAAGTTAAGAGAAAAAAAGGATCAAATTTGTTTTATTTAAGAATAGATAAAAGTAATTATTCTCAGTAAGAGAGAAAAGTTAATTGCAAAAATAACAACATTCATAGACCTAACACAAAACAAACAAGTTCCCTCTAATGGGAAAACAAATTAAAAAAGTTATTGAAATACGCACGAAGTGAAAAAACATTAATTAAATAGAAGTTATATCAATAATAGAATTGATAGATATTGAATTTATAACAGGATCTCCTGCAGCAGCCTGAGTCTTAGTCTTCTGGTTGAGGTTGGATTTACCAAGTTATAAGTCACTGCTCCTTTAACTGTCGGTAACTGAGAGTGAAACTTCATGTTGTGTTTATTGGTTTTAATAATTATGGCACTTACTTGTAAATTGTTTCATTTTTAAGTCGCGTTAATAACTTTCTTTAATTATTTTATTTTTATTGATATTTTCAACTGTATTAAAATTTAATACAACAAGTAAATATGATGTTAGTTATACAATGGCATGTGCAGAATCTACCCATTAATAGAACTCTTTTTTTTAGATGAGAAAATTTCGAGACCATCTTCTTTTCGGGGATTATCAGATAATGAAGAACCAAAGTTAAAAACAAATGAGTTTAGGTGGTTAGGAAGCTTATCATGAAAGGATTTGTATCTCGTTCTAGACAAATCGGTGACATAGCGTAAATAACTTAAAGTTGTTCTTATTGTTCCCAAAAAAACTATAAGACTACTACTCATCACTCCCCAGGCATAAGTTTTGTATTCTATCCGTTCTTTTTTTTGTTTAAATGAAAAAAATAATTAAATCTGTATTTCTTACAAAAAAAAAATTATTATGGGTGACAAAAAATAATAATGTTTCAATTCTTGAAGAATGACAGGTTAAATTAAAAAATCCAAATAACTTAACACCTACATCCCCATTATTTTTCATTTATATTTAAACAAAAATATGAAAAGTTGGAGAGCTCTATTTTATTATATTAAGGCATGCTTTATAATATAAAGTGGAAAAATATTATAAAATACTTATTTGGATTGCATATAGCTTTATACGTTTATAAAACATTTTCTATTTATATTTTGTGTAGAGAAGGCACAAAATAGAATATCCGTATCTACTCGTCCATGTATAAAATTTATATATCCTCCCACGGAAAAATTTCGATTATATTCTCGGCTACACAATGCTAGGGAAACGATAAGAAGTAGGAATGAATTGTAGATGATACAAAAAAACTTTTTTCCGGTACGAACTGTTTTCAAAAGTTAAGATGAATGTTTCGTGGCACACTTAGCAATGGGGTAGCAAGGCCTTTGTGGGCCGACCGCAGAATATCAGGCCTTTGGCTCATAACTTACAGTGCTAAAAGTCCCCGTATTTTCTGCATATCTTTCCCTCTGAGCGGGTAGGTTCTGTATGCGGGGCTCATGTATTCATTTTTATATATTTTACTTACTCAATGAGTCACTATGTTAAAAATTATTATTATTATATAAAAAAAAATCTTAACAAAACATTCAAATACAAATCAGCTATTAGTTTACTATTCATGATATAATTATCTTCAATTTTATATCCTTATTTATAGTATAGTTCAAGTAACAATCCGATTATTGATTAACAGTTATCTGAACTGAGGGCACGAGTGAAAGGCTTTCTCCTGCCAGGTATAATATGTGCTAAGAAAATTATTTTTGGGTCGGAAAGGTTAATATAGAAATATATTTGAGGACAACGAAGCAGACAAAATGAATCAAAGAAAAGCAAATAATCAAATAAAGTAATACTATTTTAAGGCTATATTGAACAAAAAAATTATTATATATGTATTATTAAGGAAGAAAATACAAAAAAACATAAAATTATGAAACAAATTATTTCTATGTATTAATAAGAAAAATGCATAAATGACCATATGACGTTGCCCAAATGAGTGCGGAGATGTTCTTGAAGTACGAAAAATAAGGGCACTTGTTTCGTAAATGCACGTGGAACACGTGTAATGTACACGTGTAATGTACACGTGTAAATGCACGTGGCTTGGCCAGATACTTACGATGTGCTGATCATAGAGCCGCTGCTAGAAACTGCACTATAACTATCCAAAAAATGTTTATAATCAGGGACTACCTCTCTTTCATGCCCAATAGTTCGAACCTTTTTTTTCCAATCATATGCTTTTAAAAAAAAAATGTCTTATATAATTAAAATAAATCGATTTCCTATTTGATTTTACAAACTAACTGAACGTATACAATTATAACCTTTTTTCTTTAATGTTGCTTCAACAACAACTGTGGAAACACGAAAATAAGTCATATATTCAGTTTACTATGCGGTTTTCTTTTACTCTCCTTTATTTTCTACAAATTTATAAGTAAGATATTAATTTTTATATGACCTCTACCGTTCCAATGGTATATGTATACATCTACATTACCACTCTAATTTTTCTATTTTATTTCATTTTTCCCTTTAGTTAATCATCATTCTTTCATAGTTCATATCTATCCATTTGTTTTTATTATTGACGAAAATAAGAAGTGATTTATTACTTCTTTAAAAAAAACAAAATTAAAGGTACTTTGTAAGAAGCAGTTTTCAAATTTTTTATAATGATATAGGGATAACAATCAATATCTTTTAAAACATTTTCGAAGTAAATGAAAAGTTTTAAATCTTTGAAATAAAGCTGCATTTCGTGTCATAACTGTATTCGCAACCAGGGTTTTGTAGAATAATTAAATATTTTTTTTGACTTCGAGAATTCTTTGGAAATATCTCTAAAATTATTATATTTTTTTTTTGTACATAAGAAGAATTACCGCTTGATAATGAGATTTAATATGATTACATAGGTAAATTTGTGTTATTTTAAATCGTTTCTGAATTAAGAATACCTTTTATTGTTCATCCTACAGTCAGTATAAAGATTATATTTTTCTTATAAAGTTTAAATTGTTTGTCTACTAAGCCGTCTAACTTAATCCTTATCAACACTCAATCATCCTGTATTAAATTACCCGAAGAATAATATTTTCAGTCCTTTTATTCCAAATATTATATGAGAAATTATTTCAAAAATGGAATAGAAACAAAACTACATATTCCGAAGTATTTAATAACAATAAAAGTTAAATCAAAATAATTATAAGTAAAAA